>NW_013665956.1:191561-252084 GCF_000517525.1 Limulus polyphemus | reverse complement strand
TACAGTGCAGTTGACTATTTTTGATAAAAAAAGAGAATTTAATTTTCCCATTCTTGGTCTACCCACACCTAACAGTGTTACTCCATGTATCATATTAAAAAGTATTATTATATCTCAACTAAAGTTTTTTAATAGTCTGTAATAAAAATCATGGATAATGTTCTATTATTAAAAAAAACCTCAAAGATAAGGGCTATAAAGACAGGCAATTAAAGAAATACCTTACTTTATTTTTTAATAAATACAAAAGTATTTTAAAAACTAAATTATTGATTAAGGAAAATATCTTATACAAAATAAATAAAATAAAGAGGACATTAATTACTCTGATTTATAAGTAGTTAATAGCAATTTTTTTAAAATAATGTTATTCAGTATACTGGACACAAAGATTAACAAGTAACTGGGCTTGTCTCAGCATTCCCATGTTATACTTGAATAAATGTTCAAGAGAAAGAGAGTAATAACTTTTAAGGTAGGGTGTATAGTTCTATTTAATATCTTATAGGTCTGTTTAATATCTTTTTTGTAAGGATGGAGGTGAGGAGTTTAATTAGTAGAAATGTTAGGGTGGTTTCATTTCTACTTCAAGAAATTTAAGGGTAACTGCCTTCCCACGTATGGCTATAGACAATGAAAGGTAGTAAAAGCTGAGACATTGTGGGTGTAAGCACTCAGCTTCATACCCTTATTTGATTTTCCATGATGAATTACTAGATTAACAAGGTATTTGGATTTTGTCTGATAGATGGGATATCCCCAACACATTTGGTGTGCATTAACAACATGAAGTGGTTATAAAGGTGATGTTTATGTATGGACTCATGTTTTCAAGTAGATGATAACATCGGAAAGTGTTAAAAAATTTTAACCTCTTTATTGTTTTCACTTTTGTAATATTATGCATGAAGATACAACTGGTGGTTTTTACTGCAGGAAACATAGATACGTTCCACCTGTCACAAGACATAAGAAGCTTCAAATGTGGAAAGATCTAGCAGTGGAAGAGGAAACAATGATGTATTTAAAACACCCCTACTTAACTGAGGTTAGTAGTAAAATTTTTAGCTGCAACTCTATTTACAGTTTTGGACTCAGGAGGTTGAACCCTTCTGGCTGTTGTATTTGACCATGCCCAAGGTCTCATAGATTAATTTACTCTAATCCTTCCTGAAAGAATTTCAATTTGAGGGTAGGCTGGTAGAGATCCTGATGAGTAATAAAACCAAAATGGGTATATGCGCACCTCATGTTTGACATTGCTGGTGCACAAAAATATAGCTAATAAAAAGGGGGGGAAAAAGGTCTCTTAGATTAATATACTCTGATCCTGCCTTCAAGAATTTCAAGTGCTGTGGCTATTGAGGATTCCCTCTTGTTAAGAGTAAGTATATCTGTATGGTACTTTCTAGGGAAAAGCATCATAGAAGTAAAAATTGCTGTAGCCAAAGTTTACAAGAAACATGATATTGTTGTTACAACATTGAGGAAAACAATTTTATATTTCAAAAATATTTCATTTATTACTCTCGCGGTTTTTTCCAGTAAAGTCGTCATCAGGTACAGACTGAAATAGCTTGGAAACAGGTACAAAAATGTTCATCTAAAGAGCTGACAAGTTGAGCAAGAAGCGGAGAGGAGTTTAAATTGAAAATGGTCATTCATAACTTTGTCTGGTTTTGTTTTTAGACTTTATTTATTTCTAAGATTTCCAGGCTATTTAGTTTTTACCTTTTTCACAAACACATAAAATTTTGCATCTTTTTTATTTTCTTGGGACGAAATTTGTGTTTAGTTTTTGTAAGACAGGTTGCAAAAATTGTTTCCATTTTTCCCAATTTCCATATTCTTGAATGTTTATTAACTTTTTTTCTCTAGAAAATAAAAGGAAAACCTAAACAACAATTTTTAGCAACATTCACCCTTGAGTTCTTGAGAAGTGCATCATAAACCCTAGTTCCCCAGAGAAAACATTGTTAGAATAATTCTACTCCCATTATACCTTGAATACCAAGTACATACAAGAAATACAAAAAATTTCATCAGAGAGTTAGGAAATTAACAAACTCTTTTTTTTTTAAAAAAAAAAAGAGGGAACAAATAAATGATTATCACATTTGAACATAATCTTCAATTTTCAAGATACACTTGGCCAAAGGTTCAATAATATAAGCACTATGAGTGTGAATAAATAAAGTTTTATCTAGAAAAGAAATACACACTGTTCAGTTTTTTTCACCTTACAAAATAATAAAGTGTTAACAGAAAGAAGATGTGATATCTTCTTTCCTTAATTTTGTCAGTTTCTTTGTATGGCAACTGAGGGCAGGGTTACTTAGACAACTTCAATGTATGATTACATTAGCAAATATAAACGAATTATTAGCTTTGCTTGGAACCATAGTCAACGTTAAGCTGTGAAGATACTTACCAAAATGTCATGCCATCCACATCAAGAGACTAAATTCATTATGAAAGAAAGGTAAAGCAGTTTCTTGTGTTTTATCTCTGCACCAAACATCATGTATACAGCAACCTTCGACTCCTTCAGAAAAAACAATACATTTTCAAATATTTCATTTTAAGAATAAAAAAATATTCTTTGTGGATATGAAGGAAACACAAAGAGTGTGAATAAGTCAAACTAAACAAAAGAGAAATAGAAATTTCAAACATCTGTTTTTACTTTAAAATAAACATTGTATTAACAAAAACAGAATCAGCTCATAGTATCTACAGCCTTCTTAACCCTTTTGAACAAGGTGTCACTGATATCCTCTGACTTTTTTCCCCTTCTCACAAGGGAAATGCTTAACCAGATTATATGACTTAGCACAAACTTTCTAGGTAGTGTATAGTTTTGGCTTAAAATTTATATAATTTAAATTGATTTTACTGTCATTTTTTATGTTGTTGCCACATGTTTTTTTTTAAAAGCCTTCAAAGTACATCGTTTCATCTTACAATTTTAATTTTTTTATTGTTCATCAGAAAGTTCCATTTTTCATATCCAGTCACTTTCAACTTGATTGATTTTCAATAACAGAGTTCTTCTTAAACTTTATTTTGCTTATTGCAATAGCCATCACTTTTGGCCATAAATTGTAAAATCACCATATAATCTGATATACATTTATTGGTGACCTCAAACCCAACCTTACTTTGGGATGGGCAGAAAAATGATAAAAATTCAGTTAGTTTGGAGCTGTGCAGAAATGTAAGTTTGAACTATTTTTTTTACTTTTTTCTTTGTGAATTACTTTAAATAAATGTTATGAAATGACAAAATATCAAATCTAAAAAAATATATTTTTGTGTACAAAATTGAAAAGTAGTTAAAATTGTTATTTTTATTTAAATTGTGAAATTTTATATGCATTTGAAACCTGAAAGGTGCTATGGTCAGCTTCAATCACATAGGCAACTCTGAAAGAAATAGTGACTTTGCTTGGAACTATGTTCAGGTTTAGGGTCAGAAGACAAGTTTCATTATCAAAGAAAGGGAAAGCAGTGTTTCCTGTGTATTTGTCTGCACCTGTCCAGCTTGCCAGATGTCAGTAAAAAGTAATTAAGAACTTAACTACAGAGGTAGATACACCTACAGTTGCCCTGACAAAGATCAGCTGTCTACACACAGACTACCTGAACTAAAATTTTTGAAATTTACTTGAATAGATACATTAATTTTCTATCTTAGGAAAGCAGTTACAGCCATCATATGTACATACTACTAGCATAAATACATTTCTAATATATTGAAATTCAATATTTTGCTTATTACTGTTTATTGAAGTGAATTTGAGAAATAACTAGGATGAAAATTAAACTACCATTGTAAAGATATTTTATTTCAAATTGTGTAATCTGTGGTCTAAGTCACTGTGTTTGGTGGGTCATATCTGTAGAAAATATTAACAAAGCAGCACACCTAAGAAAAGCTGTGCCTGTAGGTAAATCTTCCAATAAGGATGAAACAAAAATGGTTAAAATCACTAAGGAAAAAGGAAATAGCTTTGACCAAACATACATTAGACAAATGATTAATGTTGACCATTTTTATCTAGGAGTGATTGGAACCACTTTTATATTTTCAGCTTTTATTATGCTGTCAGAGCATTAGTTTGTTGGTTAAGGCAAATGATTCCAAAACTATTATTTTGTGATGTTTAGTTTATTGAACTGTTATTAATGTGCAGTGAAATATTCTGACAGACAATATGGATCAAATTGCATTTCAGCCCACTCTATACCTGTTCATGATACACTTAGTGAAAGAATGATTCTTTTTTTTTGTTTTAGAAATACCCATTACATGAAATTAATTCATTAAATGTCAGTACTTAAGAAATGTTTGACTCCTCTCATAAACTAAAAAAAACTGACTTTGGATGGAATAATCAGGGTTTAAAGTTGTTGCTTTTCTTACAAGCAAGATAAAGTGTGGTTGTCAGTAACATGTCCAACATAGCCCACCCACCCCTCCTCAGTGGAAGTTGGCAAGATTTTGAGAATTCTGATCCTTGATCAGAATTTTTCTACATTACAAGCCAAATATTTTAATGTAATTAGCAATAAATTTGTTTGTTTAAAGTGCAAAGCTACACAATGGGCTACCTGCTTTGTGCCTACCACAGGGATGAAACCTGATTTTTGGTGTTTTAAACCATAAAGCTTATCGCTGAACAACCTGGGGGCAGTTAAAAGTTTTGCGATTAATTTATATTTCAACAGATACCTGATAAGCTGTCTTCTCATCATAATGAACAACCTTCAACACAGTATGTGTATTTTTTGAAATGTAGTAAACCAGTTTTTTGATAATTTTTACCACTATATATGAAAATTTTTATCATTGAGAATATATCTTACACCTATTTTTAAGGTATATAGTTTTTTCATCATAATGAACAACCTTCAACACAGTATGTGTATTCTTTGAAACGTAGTAAACCACTTTGTTGATAATCTTTACTACTATATATGAAAATGTTTAACATTGAGAGTATACCTTACACCTATTTTAAGGTGTATATTAACATTATATCATCAAGCTGGAACTCAGACTTGTAAGCATAGACATCATATTATTTCTTCATCTTGTCACAGGAAGTTAAATGAAGTTAAACAGTGCAGTGTTATCTATGAAATGAATAACTTTAGCTAGCTTATTCCATACTGTATGGTGATGATTGTATTATTTGAACAGAAGAAAAAAGGGAACTATTCTCTTAACTTTCTTCTTCCAAAGGTTTAATACATTTGAGCAAAAGGCACCAACTTTCTCCCTGATGAGAATAAAGTTACATATCTACATCATATGAACTCTTTGACCATTTTTGTTGCTAGTTGTTCAGTGTTTAAGTTTTGTTATAGTATTGGCTTCTAGCCACTTCCTAAAACCTACAGAGTACTGATATGATTGTTCATACTGCTTCTTCTGAAATCCTTTTTTTTTCACAATTTAAATAACAGGTTCAATATCATTCTTACATGATACAATCTGATATACAAAGTTATACCATATCACAGTCACAATATGGTACAACTCAAGCTGCTATAACTTACTATTATTTAAGCAGAAGGATGTGAATTGTCAATGAGAATATGCAAAAGGAATGAATGTGAAATTATCACTGCTGTCAACAAAGACATTCATTCCATTCAGTTAAACCATTCCAATGATAGTGTTGAACAGACTGGACATTATCACTGTTGATTTCCTTAGGAATTTATAATGCTTGTTTTTGTCAATTTGCCAATCCATCAGGCATCATATACAGTGTGGAAGAGATTAACAGTTTACTATTGGAACCAATGAGAGTAGTTTGTTTCTGTGTCTGCATCACGTGATGTCTCAAGTTTAGTACCAATTAGTAGAAAAAAAAATTGTCAAATTGTTAGTAACCTATCAATAAATAATTTTCTTCTTGTCACATCCCTACCTTAAAGTACTAACTGCAACTATGTGGTCTTTTAGCTTTTCTGTTCATTTTTCCTAAAATTCAACCCTAGATGTGATAATTGACCCAATAAGCACTGGAATTTTTGCATTACCCACTCAGTTATTGTGAAACTGTGTGAAGAAAGTTTCAGCTCTAACTCCATGGGTAAAATTATGATAATGTCCACTTACCTATCACTTAAATAACTGCTATCCACTATTATAATGTTGTTTGCAGTCCTAAACAAAATTTCTTGTGTTTTATATACTACACAATTTTTTATGTTGAGCTTTTCCTGTCTTTACACATAATTTTACTAACTTTTGCTCAACAAATGAAAATGATGTTACATACCACATTTGGCATGAGTGTCATACTGACAATACATTCATAATGGTAGGCTTCCTGTTTGTGAATTTATGGGTCTATTGCTGTAATGAAATTTTATATGTTATTACCAGTTCTGTGCTACTACCATGTCCATGAATCAGTAGAACTGGAAGGAATTAGAACTGTTGATATCACTTTCTGCTTCATTTAATTGCCAGTTATTTCTTTTTTTATATCAATATACAGATACTTAACTTTCATACTATAAAATATGATTAACTGATTTATTTTCAAAGTATCTCAACATCACTTGTCATATGACACAGCACTACTTTCTTATTGAAACAGTTTATGCTGATGTATTAAATTCATACCAGTCCCCATAGTACATGACCATAAAACAAGTTTTTAATTTAATCCTAACCATTACAGCATGTCTCATGCTTTCTGTTTCTAAAGGTTAGGGTGGTTCCCTCCCTTAATATCTTACTCCATAAGAAGAAATGTTGGTACTATTGTATGTACTGCCTTAGGTATATGTTGATGTTTTGATATTCAGGTCCACTGATGTCTAGTAGAAAAGCCAAAAATGTGACCCAAAAAATGCATGTTCAGAACTATTAAGCAAGAATAAGTTGAAAACAGACAGTAAGAAAAACAAAAAAACAAGCAAGCACAAGTGCAATTTGAAACACAAAAATTATTTATTTCAGAAACATGGTGTTATGTCACCTTAACTGATGAAGCTTCTTCTTCTTCTGTAGTATCTTGCTGCTGGGGTTGAGGTCAGAGCCAGTGGAAATACCTGACTTAAATATCCTGGTGAAACAAAGTTGGGTGTCCTACAAGTTCACATATTACATACTTCAACTAGAGGGTTGCATACAATTCTAAACTTTTCCAGACCAGCTTGTACAGGTATTGATTATTTGAATAGACAATCCTCCATGAAGTCCAAAGAAAAACATTTTACAAACTAACTTGAGAACAAAGGCAGCACTATGTAACTTTACTTGTACAAAAAGGATTAGCACATACATACAATCTTGAGACATCTAGTCAACACCAGTGTTATTAACTACATGGCAATGTAGAAAAAAATTTACATAATGTACCTAAGTGAAGTCATCACAAACCCCACTTATTCCAGAAGTGCCTCACCCCAACTTTAAAATTAACATTAATGGCCAAATTAGAAAATTGATAACAGATTGTAAAATGTGGTGGTCATTTTCCAAAAAGGATACAATGTCACGGCCCCAAGCATAAACACAAAAGATTGATACTTACATCAGTCAGTTAATGAAAGATTTAATGTATTTTAATCAATATTAAATTATAAAGAGCTATCAGCACTGGTCAGTTACATTACAAAATGAAAGCACAAAGTTAAAAACTCCATACAAATTAAATTGATATAAAACAATTTTAAAAATTACCAATCAAAATTCAAAATACTAAATAAGATTGGACAAAAAATTTGTTAGGAATTAATTACATTACAAAATAAAATACAAATAATCACATTAATTAAAACACTGCTCAAAGTAAGTTGAAGGGTTGGGCAAAAGTTACTTTATACTTGGTATTATATGGTGGGGACTAAAAATATTAGTGATACAACCTGAGATCAATTTAATTATTGTTTGTTTCAGAGTAACAGGTGGAAATTAAATAATTTTATAGTCACTTTTGCACTACCTTATATGTACAACTACTCATCCTACAACAGACTCTGGCTGATCCTATGTCTGTGTGTCTTTTCAGTTTGTGGTGGTCATTTATCTACATCCATTGGCTACCCTTGCAGTCTCATAACATTAACAGCTTATAAGGCAGATACCTGGGAAATGCAGTCCTGTGATGCTACTTCATGTTGGCAATGTATTGGGCTGCAGGCTTTAGGGTTGTTCACTGTGATCATCTCATGAGTACCATATATTGTCAGGCAATACACAAGATTGTGGTTCCATGACCAAATCACAATTGCAAGCTCCAAATGAATCCAGCTAATGATAGACAGAAGTTCAGTCATCAGTTTATGTTAAACATCACAACCATTCAAAACATGGTCCAACCCTTTCTTAGAACCATATGTAGCTTGTGTACAGTGGCTTATACACTCTTCACATGTTTGTTCCAAGCACTAGTGAATGAACAGTTCATTTAGGTTCTTGTGGAACATCAAATCCCATCACCAAACATGCTTGCCTTTTAAGTCATAAGGGAATTATAATGTTACGGTCAATTCCACCTTTCAGTTAGAGTACTCTAAGAGTTACGGTGGGTAATGTTGACTAGGTGTCTATCCTCTAGTCTATCACTTCTAAATTAGGAACGGATAGTGCAGAAAGCCCTTGAATAGCCTTGCGTGAAATAAAAAAACTTATTGAACAACATGTGTGAAGCTACCTTGATCATGCTAGACCTTGGCAACATCCAATAATCAATGAGTTCAGTCATCTCATGAACACACGAAGCCTTCCATTACTGTCAGGTTGTCATAAAAACAGGACCTGTGTTCAACGGGTAAGGGGTAGTAAACTGCAAAAAGACATGTTTCACCAGGAACTGAAATGAGGACAACTGCTTTACTGGTTTCTAACCTTGAAGGTTTCATAACATATATACTTACAACTCCAACCTGCTTTTTGATGAAAGTTAAATTTTATCTGAATAAACAAATAAATCCAGGATTATATTCATTTAGTATATACAAAAATTTATTGTAGTTAACATAAAATTTACATATACTAACTATTTTGTTCAAAAATATTCAAGAATACAAAAAATAGTTTGGTATGTACCAACCAAACTTATTTCTGAATGAAAACTACTTAAAAACACAAAGTTTTCTGTCATTTGGAATGAACAAGTGGTCTTATTATGCTTTTACCATTAAAGACTATGTCCTACAAATATGTTAGTTACCAGTGGTATTTATTCACCAACATTAAAGAAAATAATAGGTCTACCATATTTTTCAGGAGATGTGATGCAACTTCTCTAGTAACTGTGTTGTTAAGTAAAAAAATAACATACTTTTAAATATCTCAGTTTGAGACCAAGCCTGAAATATCTTCCCCGCATTAAGAATACACACAAACCACACTTTTATCTCAATACAGTAAGAACAATTTTATACCAGATGTATCCCAACTTAATATATCAAGCTAAAATGCTGAATCTGCCTAAATTGTATTCTTATGTATATTATATTTTTGTGAATAATTTGTTGTAATAACATCACTGCTGAATGGCTCCAATATTTCTGTAGCAACTTCCTAGCACTGGTTGCTAAATCCATGTGCTTTTTGAAAAGCGTACTATGGTAAAACCTGCAGGTGCCACCCATTGAAATAGGATTACCCCAACTCAAGCTATGTCACTAAAATGAAGTCATCACAGATGAAAATAAGCAAAAAGTATAACATCCCTCTAGATCACATTTCATGCCATGAACAACAAAATATGTGTATAGACTAAAAATAACTTGCAGGTAAATCTAGCAAAATGATACATATTTTGCTTGATTCATACAGACTGTGTTTATTTTCAATGCTTTGTTAGAATACTTCATGAAGACTGGTATATACCAACCATACTATCAGGTGCAATCTTACATAGAGGCAAAATATTGCATGTTTGGTCAAGAAGTTTCTGTAGGCAAAAATCCATCAACATATGCCAAAAAATGTATCCCGAGTGCTTGGAAAGCAAGCATAGCAAAATCCTTTCAGCTAATTTTTCAAAACCTCCAGTTTTTTTAACATTTTAATCTGACTCTAACTTCCCTAGATATTTCAACTAACATTATCAGATATTCTAGTTTTGTACCTAGCAAATTTCATGCAGTTTATTTTAAAGTAACATTGTTTTGACTTAACTACATAACATGAGTAATTATTGCAAAATATCAGACCATCACTTTGCTACTAAATATTGCTCAATAGCCCTTGAATAGCTTTGCAAGAAATTTAACACATGGGCAAACCATCCCTTAGATTTCGTATTTGCAACTTTCATTCGTATAGAAAGTATATGATACTTAAAGTACATATTGTAAGAAAGTTGTAGAAGAAATGTATTTTTCAAGAACTATTCCAAAACATTAGTAAGGGAAGTAAATTTTATACATTTTTTTCAGGTGCACAAGAACTCTGTAGAGCTTTGGGGACCACTAGCTGCATAACAGGTTTGTTACCATGTCTTGTTGGTTCATAACGATGATACAAAATGTCATTTTGCACTTGCATACAAGTGTCAGATATTGGATCTGTCAATACCACGCAAATATTTGATGGCTGCATGCTATCTTTCTGCACAGCAAATAGTGCCTAAGCTATGTCTGGGTTCTGTTGCTCTTCCCAAGTTCCTGACTGGTCATTCATGGTGCCCATTAAATACAGAATTGTCACTGCTTAAAAGGTTTATCATAGGAGCTGCAATGCTTTAACTGCAGCTTGGTGTCTAGAGTCTGATTATTCAGTGAACAGACATGTTCTCATTGGTTGGCAAGATAATCTATTGGCATATGTATGCTGCTGACCCAGGTGGTGGTGTACAACAAAGTTGTAGTACTTCAGCATTGTTATCCAATGTAAAATCATACCTTCGAGTCGAAGATCATTATCCATTTCAGTGATGCGATGTTCTCTCCTTCCCATTCAAGAAGTGAGGGTACCGTTTGACAAACTACAACTCCAAACAGTATTAGTGCCCAGTATGAAATTCAAGTATGCACTCACATGCTCTGTAATATTTACTTGTAATAAAACTGTGCCACCTGTATCCAGAATGAATGGAAAATCTCCAGAAGAATAAACCAACATGTGCTCCAACTAAGGTACGCTTCAAGTACCGAGTGCAACCTCACATGCTCATTTCCTAAGAAAGTGCACATTAAGCTTAGCACAAACAATGGTGTGGCTGTTGTTTAGAAATTGGCCAAAAATTATTGATAATATGATACAAAAACCAAGGAGGCTGCAGACTTACTGTTTCTTATATGGTAGAGATCAATCCATGATTGCTGCAATCTTCCTAAGATCAGTAGACACTTCATCTCTATCTGCTTTGTGGCTGAGAAGCTGCACTTTTGCACAAATAGTGCATGCTTACTCACAACTTGAATTGTGCAACTAAAAACAAATATATTAGTCTCATAGACAGGCATCTTTCCTAATGCAGTCTTTTAAGTGTAAGCTCCATTATCCTATCAAAAGTGGCATGAAATTCACAGGCTTTTTTGATCGCCAAAAGCAGTCAGCCTTCCAGCTAGACTTGCTAATGTGCAGAAGTCACAACTAGTGTTTCCAATGCATCCAAGTATCTATGCATGATAAAATAAATGCATTGACTTGCATTACCATGTTTGCCATCTGAATAAACTTGTTCCTTCCTTATTTTCTTGTTTTTGACAATCACCACTAGAGATGACTATGCACTCTACAAAGGTATTATTATTATTCCATATTTAATTATCTACTCTGTCAAAACTAATATCCCTAGTGCTCCAAGGAAGCCTGCACAGTAGTTCTTTTATTAGATGCATGTCACTTGTGTATGTGATAATGTATGACCATCTGTTCCAATTAACATATTAATATATCACCACCACATCTAGTCACCAGTTTTGAACTTTTCTTCCTTCAACTACTGTTTTGTAGTCCTACCACTTTCCCCATATGCTGCCACAAGAGTTCATGCACAATATAGTCATTCTACATATTTTTTGTGGACACAAGTATTTCTGTAATGGGTGGAGAGTCATACATCAGATCTGTGAGGTGCTGTACTTTTTGTACAAACATCGAAGGATTTAAACAGTCAGCTGTTGCTCAGTATGCTATTATGACATGTGGTAGATGCTTATCCCAATCAGTGTGGTCAGGGTTAACGAATGTAAAAAAGCATATGCTTAATAGTCTGCATTGTCCTTTCAGCCAAACCATTAGACTGAGAATGATATATTGAACTCAGTTTCATTATTGCATACAACAGGTTGCTGAAGATAGCTTCTCTAGACACACCAAACCATGAAATACATTGTTTTGTCAAAATATGTGAACAGCAGGGCTAACATGTCGGCCAGTGGAAATAAGCTTCAGTCCATCTGCTCAAGTAATCAGTAACAACTACCTTTTACAGTATTGGGCACACACCCAGTTATATCCAAAGGAATTCTCTGCAGAGGGATATCTACCACTTGTCATTTCCATGGCCAGTTTTTCCTCTGGGTAGCATACTGAGTAGTGTCTATAGCATTGCTTAATATTTTTATGTGAATGCTGCCAAAAAAAAAAACACTTCTACACATTGGCAACAGTTTGTGAAACTCCCTAGCAACCCCATTCTCAGGTTCTCTACTTTGGTTTTAAATGTGTTACCAAAGGCAAAAACATCATTCACATAGATGAGACATCTCTCTCACTGCAGTCCTTTTGGTGAATTCCATCAACCACTCAATGAGTTGTAGGGGCATTACACACAGATTGACTGGCAAGATGTATAATTTATACAGGCTTTGGTCTACTTCCATTGTCAGTTTTACCTGCCACTATCAAGAAGTTGTGTCGAGTGTATAGAACCAATGAGCACCTTCCAATACATCTAGACGTTCATCTATGATTTATAAAGTTCATTACCAAATTCACCTGTTTGAAGACCACAACAAATCTTGGTATTCTTTCCTCCCTTTTCAACAACTGCCACTGGAGACAACCATGCACTTTCCAAATATTTTATTACTATATCCTTCTACATCCACTGAATATCAGTGCTGGCCATATCCCTTGTGCTCCAAGGAAGCTTACATGATGTTGGTTGTATCAAATGCACACCACCTTTATTTTGTGTGATGATGTGTAACACCATTGGTCTCATGATCACATCAAACTTTTGAGCATTCAGTAAGTTCATGACTAAGTTTTATGTTTAGATTGTTTGGACAGTCCTCAAGCAGACTTAAGTGTACTGGAAGCTGTGGATTTATTTTCTGAAAATGGAACAGTGGCTGTGACACCAGTAGTACAGCTAGTCTGCATTACTTCTGCCTTTGTTACCATTCCAACTGGAAGCTGAATAACCAAATGTTCTAGTTACACTGGTACAACACCCATGTATAGACAGATCAGTGTTCAAGCTCGTGGAACCTGCCTTCCATACAGAAAACAGTGTGCTTCATGCATTTGAATTATGCCAACGGTACAAGGAGACAATGTAGACTGTGTCTGTAGTACACCGTAGAATACTGCTTTCACATTACAGTAAACTACACAGTCCATTTTACTACAGCATTGGATAGTTTTGTTACAGAACAACAGTTCAACTATTGCACAAGCAAAACTGTCTGAGTACACAATAGGTCCATCCCTAAAAATACAAGTGCCTGAACCCAGATCTGGGATAATGATCTTAACTCAACATGTTTTGAAGAAAGTTGGCTACGTGACTCTCCACTCATGTTTAGCTTGTCGCCAATTGCCAGAATAAAGTTTATGCTAAATAATTGAATTGGTGGCTTAGCATAGAGCACTTGATACACAGCAAGATTGAATAAAGTTCTGATTACTCCTGCATCCACCAAGAACACAACCTCATTGAGTATCATTATTAGCACATACCATGTAACACAAAGTTTATGGTTCTCTGGACCAGTCACTGAGACTTTAGACACAAGCTCGCCACTGCACTCACCCTGTACTAGTTTAAGCCCTTCCTGCATCTGTTAAGCATTGACTTGAATAATGCATGCATCCAATGGTTCTGTATAACAAATAGGATATTAAAATTCCTGAAACTTGTAGAAGACGTGCCACTGTTAAAGCATGTGCTTCTTCCTTCATGCCCATGGAACTTTTGGATGTATAACTCCAGTTGCAGTGTAGTAATGGTGCCTGTTACACCATGCTGCAATGGAATGAAAAGTCAATTTGTCTTTGGTACTTGCCTTTACAGGCTCTGGAGACTGTTTCACAGCAGGGTTTGCAGATGCTTGGATTCTTTTTTTTTTCCTCCAGTGTGTAGTTTGATATCATCACTTGAAACCATGTCATCACAGACAATGCCTCACTAAGAGTTGAGATGTCCCTCAGTCCCATGTGATACCACATGGGTTTGCCTGCTAACTCATCAATAAGCCTGTTGAGGAACACCTTATCATAATATTAAGGAAACATAGCAGGAAATGACTGTATGTAATAATCTGTATAAAAGGCCAATTTCTCTTAGGTTCCTTGCTTCAAGCTTTTAACCAGACCCTATAGATTGCTCAATTCCCCACATGATCTAACCTGCAGCACAACTCATTACTGTGTGTCTGTCATTGAGTAGCACCTTGTACAAATATTAGGGCATTTAATATTCAAGCACCTAAACTCAGAATTAGGAATTATATCACATGTCCTTGGGTCTATTCATTCCAAGCAACATCTTGCTTGAAGGGTTTCATGAAACAAAAGGTCCAAATGCTTTAATGTCACATCCCATAATGCCCTAAATTGATGAAAGTAGTCTTGAATCTAAAGGTCTGGTGATATACAAGTCCTCAAGAATGTGATGTCCTTGAGTTGAGGTCATAGTGGGAGTCATGTGGTTAAGCACACTATTCTTCTCAATGTGATGTCAATATGTTTGCTGGACTCTGGATCATGTCTCTTGCTCTGCCTGACAGCATTGCAGTGAAATGCACTGTACTTGTTTCAATTTTAATAATATGTAGGTTCTGCTAAGAAAGAATTTTGTATTCTTTAAGCCCAGAGCAAAGAAATTTAACATAGACGTAAACCTAACAGAACACTAAGATCACTATTCGTACAGACATCAAAATGAGAAACAATGGAATATTATCTGCCAGATCTTGTTTGTTTTCAGGTAAATATTATACTAGAACACAAACATATAAATTAAGATCTATGGGCACAGACAAGTTTTGCAAAGCTAGAAAAATTTAAGTCTACATACACTCAATGGATTGGAGATCAACTCTGTGGCCACCAATGGCACATCAGAACATAAAGAAACAGATTGCCGAGGAAGTTGGTGTCCATTATTAACCCATCAAAATATTAAGTTTCATACTTTTATTTAGACAAGAGTTGAACTATACAATTATTTCTTAATCACTTCCTATTAAACATTTTACATACACTACATATTTAGTTTTTTTAACTGGAACCAGTATATACAAAATACTAATGAATTATTTGGTTCTACAATACTCTATAAATTTGTAATGATTTCAACACTTTATTTTCTGTAGGCCCAAGAATGGAATCATGCCAAAGCTTTAGGTAAACACGATGCTAGAAGAGTTGAGGTAATGAAGAACCGAAAGAAAGAACTTCATCATACTACTATGGAGGAACACTTGCTGCGTTTAAATGTCTCTAGAACATGGGAGTGAAATATGTACTGTATATAGAATGGATGTTATTTATAAATAAATGTCCACAATTCATTAGAAAAGTTCACACTGAAAGATAAGTTGTCTTTATTATGAATTTCATTGTTTTTATGGAATTAACATTATAAAAGTTTTAAGTGTCCAGTAATCTTGTCCACCAGCTCCTCAGGACCTGCAAATGTAGAAAAATGAAATATATAAATACTCAAAGCTGACCAGACTTCTTTTTTCTTCTTTGGATGTACATAAAACTTTTGTAATATATGTTTCTAGAACAGAACAGGTACGATGAAAGGATCTGTTTCTGTTTTTCAGTATGGTAATGCCAACACCCAGTTCTTTTGAATGGGAACTGCTAAACAAGCTTGAATTGTTTTCATATCCAGTCAGGTTTCAAGAACTCATTTTTAGTAGTAAGCTTAGCTGGTCAACACTTATTAACATCAATTTATATCATTGCCAGATTTATATAAGATGGCTAGCAAACATTTTGCTCTCAAATTATAGTAACAACTTGAATTCCTAATGACCTTGGCTGATGGCGCTTAGATACAATAACTGAAAGGCATTTGTGCATTGCAACCCCCCCCCCACCTTTCTGTAAAGTTATATATATATATATACCAATATTTACTAAGTTTTTTAGTAAACATTGCAAATGTGTTGTGCACAAAAACGTCAGAATTTTTAATAAAGATTTGTCTGTGAATTTACAGCCTGATTTAGGCTCTGAGTGCAAGGTAATTTTGATTTTAAAATATTCTTTAATTTACATAACCTTTAGAACCTCCTAACCGTATATTTCATTTCTCATAATCTGTAGTAAAACATGAAATAAAATTAAAAGTACAATTTCTTTTTAAAGAATGGCTACAAATTGTAACACAGTTATTTATCTTAAACAGCCTCAGGCTATAAACAATTTAAATCTTTTTTTAAATTTTATTGGTCTTTGAACCATGTCTAATTTGAGTAACAATGTAATAAATCACTTGGTGAGAGCTCACTGCAAGCTACAGTAAACAAAGTATTGAATTTCATCATGGAAGAGAGCTTGTATGCATTCCTCCTGGAGAAATTTCTTTAAGTTTCTTATTTTTACATTACAGTTACTTTTATAACAATAAATAAAAAATATACATAGAAAAATTGAATATGTGTGGCTAGACACTACCCCTTACCCACCCCCAATAGGTATGTCAGAATGTGACTGAAAGTGTGTGGTATGTGGGTCTCACTTTCTTTTTTATATCTTAGTAAAGCAAGAAACTTGGAGGCTATAAGTTTACACTATGGCTTAATAATAGCTATAGTGTGTAAAAAACATATATGGGTAGAAAGAAAATCTAAAATGGGAAATTCAAAGTGAAAAACTATCAAGTAACATAGAAAAGTAAAGAATGAGAGTTTATTTATATATTTTCTTTTTCAGATTAAGAAATTAAAACATATATAATATTAAAATTTGAAATATAAACTGTTTTGATACCAAGCTTATCGACTTACGTTGATAGTGCACATTGATCCCCCTTCCATACACGTAGAAAGAATATACTGCTGCTTTTTTGTTTAAAGAGTGATGTTAGTATTCATCTCAACCACTCAGAAGTAATTTAAAAAGTTTTTGTCATGTTGCACGTATAGTAGTTCAGTTTGAATGTAAGGATCAGTATTATGGATAAAATGTCTGAATTTAACAATAAAAGTTGTATTTTGGGGGTTTCAAGAACCATTACATCTCATGAGAATTTTGGTTTGTCACCATTGAGCAAGAAAGAAGACACATTTTGAAATTAATATTACTATTCATTTATGTCAAAGATATATATAGAACATTTACTTAAATCCTAGAAATAATTTGAAGTTTCATAACAAAATATAATTATTTTTTAATCTCAGTGCTCTTTACAGTTTCATTGCTCTAGGCATTATTGAAAAAGTTTAACTCAAAATTAAAAGAAAATACTTAGTTCATTACACTCAAGCAATCTGAAACTGACTTGAAGACAAAAAATTTGTATTTTTAGCTACAAAGCATAGCATGAAAAAGGAAACAAATTCAGATATAATGACAATGCTTGGCCTTTTTTGAAATTTAAATAAGCACGTGCTAGTCATTACATGTAAGCAAAAAAAAGGAATTCAAGTGGTGATTTAGGCCTGTCACAATTGAAATAACTGTTAATTTCCCTCTTCCATAACTAGTTCATTTGCAGTGCAGATACTTATAACTACAACTTCTTTCTTCCTTTCACTCTGTGGTAAATTGTGGTCATGGCAAACCAATTTACAATATCATGTAGGATTTACAATTAAAAGGAGGAAGCTGTGGTTCAAGTGAGGATTTGATATGAGCAAAGACTATCAGAACCACTTTCTTAAAGTTTTTGCTGGCAAGTGAGAGCTATGTCTGTATTCTCACTTCATCCTTAGGATCATGAGGTTGCTTGGCAATCCTGGGCATCCCAGAGATCCTAACAAGATCTCTACTGGTGTGGAGCATAGGGCAACAGATAAGATTCTTTGTGAGGTTGAGTAGCCTGAACATCCCAAGCTTTACTGTGGTGGTCTCAGTGGGCAATCACTGACAAATTCATGCATCACAGGATCTGGATGGCTACCACTGATCAAGAAGATTGACAAAACACATGCTGGACAAAGTGTAACACCTGGAATCTTGCTACGATTCAATGGAATTTGAAATTAATCAAGAACAAGCTTGAGTCAGAAGGCATACTGACAACACTCAAAAACTATTTGATGACCAAGGACAATGTGGAATATAATGACAAAATGTTTAACAACACATTACATCCATGCATAAAGGCATCTTTTGAACTTCTAGTTCATACTTCAACAGAGTAGCTGGCAGCACGTAGCCATCTGAACTACTATTTCACTATGGAGGTGATGTAAAGCAAGTAAACTAACCAATGTCTAAAGGGATGGCTAAGGATGATTTGGTCTATTTCCTCAAGTGTTTCAGGGAAATTGTTTCATGGAATGAATGAACTCAGGAACAAGCAGTGCAATGGTTGATTCTAGTCAATCCCATGCTTGACACTATGGAGCTCTTGGATACAGTTTTCAATGAGTTGTGCCACATATTGGATTTTGTGGAGAAGAGAGCAATCCATATGGCCAAGTTTATAGATTGAAAATGAGGACCCCATTAAAACTTACTGTTTACACATATAACTTCAAATATTACTGCCACTTCTTGTATGCTAGAGAGTTCACCAAGTGGACCATGCATCACTGAAATGGCTAATGAACTTCAAATATCTAAAAAGTACTATTGCACATTGAATAATAATGCTGAAAAAGAGTTCAACTTCATTGTACAACACCATTTGGCTCAGCAGCACAGAAATTTGGTGTATTATCTAACCAATCTGTAAGATCTTGTCTGTTAATTGAATGTTCGAATCCTGGGAACAATGCACCAGTGAAAGCCATTGCAGCAGCAGTGATGACAACTATACAAATAGTGACAAATGTGCATCTGGATAGACACCACAAATTATTATTCAGGATTTTCCAGAGAAGCAATTTAAGGATGCAGCAAGGTAAAGAGCAACCATTACATTCCTACTATCTAGCACTTATAGATAATTACCTTTTCAGGATAGTACGTTGAAACATCACAGACTGGCTTTCATAGGTAGCCCAACTGTGATGAAGCTAGTAAACCTCAGAGTTCTAAAGCAGGAAATACTTCTGACTTTGTATTAATACAAAGACTGGTAGGCTCCAGCAAGCGACATACACTGTTGTAAATGTGCAAAACCAGTTTTGCTGACCATATTTGTATAAAGACAAGGTGATGGTGGAGATACTGTACCATGAGCACTGTCCATAGGAAACACCAACTGCATCAGAGAAGACTGTAACAGAGATATAGCTGGTTCTCTTCCCAATACAAGGAGAGGTAATTGGTATGTGCTGGTTGTTTATCAATTACTTCTCAGAATGGGCTGAAGATTATCCTTTTGTTAACACATTATCACAGTTTGTCATAGGTGTGTTGGCTGAACAATGAACTCATCCTTTGGACAGATCTAAATGGATCAAAGACTTAACTTCAATAGCTAGTTGTACCAACTGTGAGACGTGGTGAAAACACAAACTCCACCATATCAACTTCAGTCTGATGGTTTGGCTGAATGGATGGTACAAACTCACAAACATATGCTAGCTAAATTTATTATCATGACCAAACTGATTGGTATGAGCAACTCCACTCCAAATCTCCCGATGTTTGGATGAGAAATATGGTTTCCAGTGTATATAGTATATGGCCTTTCACAGGAATATATGGAATGGATTTATTCTGCAATATTTGATACACATGAATTTGTGGATTCACCTGCCCAGAGGGACAATTTTAGATATACTGCAGATAAAGATACATTTCCATTAAAATTCTGCAGACATAGATAGATCACATACCTCCCAGTCAAGGCAGTAAGTGTCAATGCAAATAAGAAGAAATATAGTGAATCACGATTATTACAGATGATCCAAAGTGCTGTGTACTTGACCCACTGACAGAAGCTAAATTATCATTCTATGAATCAGTGGCTAAATTACTCTTTCTATACCTTTTAAATTAGTATGTTCACAAAATTTGGCACATTAGCAGTAAACATTACAATGCTTTCATATGCAAAATATCAAATTTTTTGATTAAGTCTTAAGCAATGTTTTTCACTTGTCTTTTTCTTTTCATTTCGCATGTTGCCTATCTATCATGCAAAGTAATATTCACTTTAAGATTAAAAATACTTTTATGCATCAGAAAATTTTGAAATTTCACAGGCAAAATCGTTATAATGTCCAGATAGTTATCAAACGTTTCTTAAGAAAAAACTTTATATTTTTATGTTATTTTCAGTAATTAATCTCTGTATAGGTTTGGGAAATTTTACCATTCTCGTAACCACCATAAAAATTAGGAAATAAATATAAATTATGCCTCTTTCATTCTAGAATAAACACAGATTATAAAACGAAAACATGAATGTTTAGACTAAATTCTTAAATCTCATAACATTATACATATTATATATTTATTATTTTTATCATATTGACCTTTCAGCCATGCCTGGCTAACAACACAGAAGTTACAATGATGCGGCTCATGTGAACTCATGTTATTTTATCAAATAACATAAAACTGACCTTTGGTCTGTACAAAGTAACTTGTCTTGGCTGTGTTTTAGTAGACTATTATTTTGTAAAATGCAGTCACATTTCAATTATTCTACATTATATATGTATATAGATTATTACTATTTTGAAATAAGTTTTTAAACTGAGTTTTCTTAAAACATAGAACAGTAAATAAAGAAGTAATTATCTCTTCTAGTTATGATCTTTGTACTTGGTTGCTAAGCATTTAAAAAAATTTGCACATGGAGGATATGAAACTATATTTTTTTAGGTTTTATATATAAATTTAAATAACTAAAAAATCATAAATTACTACATTAATATCAAAGAATTCCACTATAATTTATCAACTTTAGTAACTAAAATGTATTTTAGTCTAAAATAATATGAAATTTCGAGCAGACTAAAGACACACCGTATCTTGTTAAAATATTGGTTCAAAAGAAAGAAATGGTGTCAAGACCATTAAAATGGCTGAGAAAGCCATTAGGGGGACATTCTGAGCTTCCAATTGGTTATTCATGTCGTGACATGGCCTTTCACCCGTGACCTATCTCGAAACAGTTAAACAACACCTTTCCTTATTTTATTCCAAAGTTATAAACCATTAATGGCATTCACATGTAGCCACTTGAAAGAGATGGTTACTGCTCTTCTGAAGAGATTCATAAAAGCCAAAGTTATTAGTGCTGCAACTACAACTGTCGTGTTGGTGAAAATACATGTAGAAACAGCAAAATGTTGTGGAAAATAGAAAGATCAAAGTTGGCTTTGAAGCACATACACACCTAAAAGTTTTCTGAGAAAGAGAATCCAAAAAGTATACTTAGTCTTTTCTTGCCAAGAATGCTAGCAAACTCGTGGAAAAACAAAACAAAAACACCCATTATGTATAACAAAGTAAAATATGTTGATACAACACTGAAATACTTGGCTTAGCAAAGATTGGTTGTAGAGATATCACTTATAAAAAAAAAAGAGAAGATAGAAGAAACCAGGAAAGCTAAAAACTGTATACCCAATGTCATGAAGATTGAGGTGTTTCAGAGAGAAAAAAAAGCAGAAGACAGTATAGTGAAGCTGATGCCCCTACTAAGTTTGTGTGAAAGGTCATGGAATATGTGTAAATATGGTCAGGAAATTTTATTTCTTTCAAGTTGTATGAACTCTGTGGTGTTACTGAAGAAATCTACATAGTGTTGATGAATGAAATATTCACAGATTATGTTACTAAGTCTTTATGAAGTGAAATTACAATTACTTGTTTATTAAGAATGAAAAACATAATATACCTATTATTTTTTGAATGTTTTATCTCAATATGAACTTCTGAACCATGTAGCCATTATCCACAAATTTTATGTTAACTACATAAAATTTTGGTAATTGTGGTTTTGCTTATTTATTTGAATTACATATAACCTGTGTCATAAAGCAAGTTGATGTTAGAAATGTGTGAATCCTTGGGTTAACAGCAGTTTCAGTCATCAATCACAAACATAGGAAAAAAGTCTTTTGTCTTCACCCCTTTCCCCAGTGAACCAATGTTCTGCTAACATGACTTGACATTGGTGGGAGACATTATTTTCCTGATATGTCAGCTGGCCAGAAAATGTATTTGTGAAAGATACTCACCTCCTATGAGATGTGAATGCCACTAGCCTTGAGCTACCTCCCACCTAAAAACATGTTTAATGTGAACTGTGCTAGTGCATGATACCATCATTATGCAATATTAACCCTCTACCAATAGGAAGGCAACACAGCCTCCTTGCAAAGTAGCTCCCCCAAAGCACTTGCACTTAAATTAACCCCATTCTTAAATGAGGTAATACAAAATTGCACCGGAAGTGGGAAGGTGTGTAGAGATGAGTATCCATCAGAAATACACTTTCAGGTAAGGAAAATGTTAACATCCAAGTTGATATCTCGCCAGTGCAAATTGCAAACATTAAACCTAGATGAGTTTTTCAGAAAGCATTCAAAGGAAAAGCCCATGGAGTGTGATATCTGATGGCAGGGGCTCCATACAGGCACAGCCATGGGAGTTCACATCTCGACTTGACCAGGGTGTACTCTATGCCCAGAAGGAAAGAGAATGAAAAGCAAAAGAGCTCCAAGTGTTATAGGGATAGGCAAAATATTTGAATGAGCACTAGCACAGTATCAGATAGCAAGCCAAGAAGTGTGTAGTTGGGGTGCAATCAGACCATATAGTGTGTATCTGACTTCGACTTAACTGGACACAGAGATACGGTTAAAAACCATCCTCCTGTAGGAGGAGGACACACTAGCTGTTAGAAGAGTGACCTGCACAGACAGTGCCACCACTGCCCTACTTACCACTGTATTGTGCTGTACACAATCAGTGAAGAACTCTCCAAGGTCCACCACCCCAGCAGCTAGGAACTGTTGTGGCAAGGATTTCCCAAGCTCGACTTGAAGAAAAGGGGAGAATTTGCAAAGGGGAGATTTGGGTAAGTGCCTGGATCCTCACTGGATGTCTGAGAAAGGTGTTATCCCTATCCTGATGTGGAGTTTGGGGAATAAGCATACTCTGGGAAGTAACACCAGCCAGCTGGCAGGATCCTAGAAGTGGGAAGAAGGTGAGATGAGGTTAATGTAAAAGAAAATTTACTTACCCTTCTCAAAGATGGTGTGTAATTTTACTGAATAACTGTGACTGGAGGGAGTCAAAATCCCATATGAGACAAAATAACCAGACACACGTTTGTGGATTCATCCACATGCAAACCTGAAGACAAGAGTGAGACAGTTGATAAATTTGATGTGAAGAAATGTGAAAGAATGAGTAGCCAGTCTTAGGAAGAAAGGCCACGTTTGGGTAGAGGAGGAAGTGTAGTGAAAGAGTGTGTGGGAACCATCAATGGCATGTATATCCAAACAACAGCAACTAGAAGCGAGGAGGAAATATGTCTTCAGAGAAAGATAGTAAAAAAACAAATTCAACGTTCCAGTCAGGCTTGGGAGTAAGAGAAAGGGGTCAGTGAGGTAGGAAACATCAGAAAAGAATGGAGATGACAAAAAATGAAAAAAACCATCCCGCAATAGTGGAAACTGACACTCCATGGTCAAACAACCATATGACCAAGGCCAAAAGGTGGGGCACAGCAGAACAGCCCAAGAGTGCCAGAGGGACTAACACTGAAAAACCCACCACTGCCATTGATAGATGCACAGAGTTGAAGGACAACAGGAATAGAATAAGAAAAAGGCTACATGATTAACGAGTCCAGCCCTACAGGTAATGGACCAGACAAGTTCCACACACGAAGATAAAGAAATAACCCCCCATGTAATAGAAAGATGTGTGATTGGAGTAAGAAAGTGCTGAAATGAGGCAGAGGAAGAGAAGACCAAGACACCACTTGATGAAACAGAAGAAACAAGGGTTGTGCCAGCCAAAGAGGCTGAAGATATAAGGAGCAGACAGAATGCCAAAAGGAAGAGCACAGAACTGGAAGACTCTATCCCAATGGATGAAATAAAGAAAACGTCTGGAGGAAGGGTCAATTAGAATGTGTAAAAATGCATCTGATATATGCATGCACTAGTAGCTAGTGGCATGCAAATCTCATAGGCAGATGTACATAGGAATCAAGCTATTCTGTGAGTAGAGGTGAGGTATAGTCTCAGAAGAATTGCTGCAGCTATAGCATAGGCCCTTCTGTAACTCCCATAGAATATATCTTTATTTAGTTATATTCAGGTAGTTTGTTTCTAAGTCTCCATGCAGGTATCCTGCATATAGGTGGCACTTTCTCTGTAAACTGGATGTATGAAGGTTGTAAACATACATTAATCCTCTTGCAACATAACCAAAGATAGAAGAAAACATTTTATCCAACTGCATGGAAGAACTAGTGATGTCTACTGGTTCAAATCCCAACTGGATACAAAAAATTTAATTATGTCTGAGAATATTCTATCTTAGAAGGGATCCACCTAAGTGCTTTGATGGTCCATATTAAAAGCTTCTAACAACCTACCTCAGGCATTGGGTCAAACTTTCCTACACCTTTTACAATAAAATATTTTAGATAAAGTACTATCTATCATTAAGTACCCTGAATCAATAAATTTCATTGATCAAAAGTCTGAGATACTTCAACATAGTGAGAGGCAACTTTTGAAGTAGCAGTTATCTTAGTCAACTTCAAACTCACAAAAATCCGAATTCATAACTAAAATAACTAGTAACTCAGAAAAAAAGGATCATCAAATTAAATGTATCAGTAAAACAAACACTCACTGAAATCTATATAACTACATTGCAGATATATATATGGTATGGCCAGTGCTTCCTCTGAACAAAAGGATAATTAAAATGCATTCCGATATTCTGGGCTTAATTTTAACCTTTACTGTAAATTACCAAGGAAAGTTTAGCATAGTTTCTAGCCGTTTTTGGTGTAAAGCATGCAGTCATTAATGATCTTGCAACTGATTCACTACAAACCAACAGGCTCATTACACTTAGGATGTGACTCACTGTGTCATAAAATTGTTCAATACACTGCTCCTGTGTCAGTTTTGCACACTGAAAAGGATGTGAAGCTTTAATGAGAAATTCAGGATTCAGCCCTAAATGTTGTTTTAAGACCAAATCAAAACAGGTAGCAAGTTTCAATATTCTAATGATGATTTTCTAACTTCAGTGATCATAGTCATCATTATAGCATACATTGTGCATTTGTAATTTTGATGAACCCCTTATGAATTAAATCACTGAAGAATTCCCTGCACAGGGTGGATGTGCTGGTATTCAGCTCTGAAGTCTAAGAGATTAATTTAATTAAGCTGTGAAGTTTGTTTTCACAGTTCAAATGGACTGAGAAGTGATAATTTTTGAAAAAGAGTCAATATTTCTTATAAGAACATTTAGTAGTATTATATTTCTTCAACCCTTGGTGGATTTCAGTGATATGCAGAAATTTTCAACCCATACTGCCAACACTACATTCAATAATAATCCTTTCCAGATCTCTACTAGCATCTTGACTCATATTAAGTGTCTGTGATAGCTCCTAACTTTGGTAAACTCTAAACTTCAGACAGAAATCATATATAAAATCAGTGTAATATAGTATGTTACACACATATATAATAATAAATATCAAATTAGTTATTAAAATTCACAACTTTCTGAATAATGTGAAAATGAATGTAAGATGCAAATTCAAAAATATATATTTTAAAAAGGATGCACCTACCAGGACCGATGCCAAGGACTGTTCTACTTCCAGCAGCTATTTGGGTTCGTCCAGCATCACAAACAATACTTGTCAGTAGCCCCACTTTACGTGCATGGTGTGCAAGCTCCATCCTTCACAGGAAAAAATATAGACCTCAATCTCACACTCAATCATCTAATACTACTATTTCTCCACTGTACTTATAGTAATATCAAACTTAAAACCTGTCTTCTTTTTGTAATTAACTTCACTATAGACATATACACACACACACATACATACGCATATATAAAATAAGCATTAAAAAGATTCTGATAAGAGTTTCCATTGTCAGTCCTAATTGTCACCATAAAGTCATAGTGCATTTGGGAGCTATTACCACAGGCATTATCCACTATGACTCTAAGGTGACAACTGGGAGTGAGAATAGAAACTCTTATCAAAATCTTTTTAATTCTTATTTTGTATTAAGTTCATTATTGTTTCATAGTAGTGATTTTAATCACCTATTGATGATTAAGGTAATTAATGGTATTGAAGCTATTTATTCCATTATATATATCGCCACACACATATTATCTGATGGTCCATCTAGACTTTCCCATCCACTAAACTTCTTTTTAGTGAAAATATAACTCTCAAAGCCAGCCTTATTATTTAAATATTTATCAAGCCTTCACTTAAGCTCCCTTGAATGAACTGCATCTACCACATCTGAAGGCAACCCATTCCAAAGGTTAGCTACCCTGTTAAAAAAGTAAAGCTGTCTTAGCTTAAGATTACCCCTACCCTGCCAAAATTAGTGTCCCCTAGTCTTACCATTATCACCATTAAGTACAAAAAAAAAGATAATACATCAACACCATCAAATCCCTTAACAATCTTACATATCACAATCAGATCCCCTCTAACTCCTGTTTTTTCAAAAGAAAATTTCGTAATCTTAACTTGGGCCTCGACAAATAACAGGCCCCAGGTCACCATGGCTACAAAAATTTCATCATGGCACCTAGTATTTTCTCCCATTTTATTCGTGCATAGGCTGTGCTAAATAGAACTTGAATCTATAATAGTTCTGGACTCTTGGAAGTCCAGAACTATTTTCACGTTCTTAGAGTCCTAAATCAAACTTTGTTTCTAGGATTCAACAACTCTTCATGTTTTATTCAGAAATGAAGCACTGCAGTTGCACAACACATTAGTAATTTCATGCCATTTTTTCTTCTTTTTCTCTATTCAACCAATCAGTGTGTGTGTGTGTGTGTGTGTAGACTCAGATGGGACCAAAGGCAGCTAGTTCAGGCAAAATTATCAAGTGGTTGTTGATATCCTGTGATATTAGCATGCACTCACTGCTGTGAAAGTAAATAAATATACACTGGTATCTCGATTATCTATGCTGGTCCGGGGAAAGCAAAAATCACGGATAATAGAAACTGGATAATCGAGGCACTAATGTATCTCACTAGTTAGCTCACTGTTTAATCTAAATAAAATTTTTCCATATATTTAAGTTCCTTGTTTTAAATTATAATATTTCTACTGTCGCTTATTCAATTATCATGAAAAATTATAAACGTCGTCAGTCATCATAATAAAAACCAAGTGTCAGTTGGTAAGTCGGTCACGCTCGATTTCTATGAATTTTGTGAGTTACACGAGTCCAATTCCACTTTTTCTCCTATAGTACTTCCTCTTTTGATTGCCCATTCCTGTTTTAGTTGAATTTAATTGCTAACATAGGTGTAAATAGTTCATAAATATTGACACTTTTTTCTGCTATAGACAAAGAAGTGCATTCACACCCTATCAATGCCTGTAAAAAATAAGTCAAAATTAATGTAAGTCTATGCTTGGGAATTATTACAAAAAAGACTTTGATAAAACAGACTGAAGATACCAATTATCTGTAGGTAACAGGATAATGTATAACTGGGCAACACCCCAACACAACCTGAACATGCATCTGTGGTTAAAGAATGCCTAATGTGTAGTACAGAACAGAAGATGACAACTGAAGTTGAGTGAAATCCTTAAGAAATCTTGATTTGTATTTAGTGTGTTTTTGTATACTATGTTTTTAATCACTAATCAAATAAAGTGAACCAAGCTACAAATATTTTGTATTCCTGCCTTAGCTAAAAATAAAACAGGCTAGGCTTGAACCGGCTGACTTACAATTTGAATGCACACCAGATCCTGCGAGCGAACACCCCAGATATCATGCAACACCTGAACTTTTCCAACCAAAATAAATTTCTAAGCAACAATTTCTCTAAAACATGTAAATTATTGTCTGGAATTGTAATGGCACAATTATTTTGAGAAAATATGGGGAAAGGAAAAAACTGCAAATAATCAAGGATCGCGGATAATGGAGGTGCAGATAATCAAGGCACAAACAGTAGTGAAGTTAGGTTAGACACTCCTGGCTCCTAGATCTGAAAATATTTGTCGAAGCCTGTCTTAACCTGTCCTCACATGACAATCTTTTCATCCTATAAGCCTTTCTCTAAACCATTTCTAACAATTCAAATCTACTCAGGTTGACTACAGACTCCATTCCAGAACCCCAAATTTCAAGGAGCAGGTCTATTCGTTTAGAGTCTGAATATGTGTCCAACTGGCGTTGGTAAGCTAAATCACGTAGTTTCGACAAATGTGGCAGACAAGGCATAGCTATCCCTTCATGTAACTGAAAAGTAAACCATCCTGCATGAACCGCAATAGCAATGGATGGAGGTAGAATGAAATATCTGCTCTCAGACCTTTCAGTCATCAAGGAAGGTGCAGGCTCAAAAGTAACCAGGGAAAGTCCTAAAACATCACACACTTGATGGATCAAATGAAGAGAAGGAACTGGAAGCAGCTGATCCCAAAGTGGCCTCCTGAGAAGTTAACAGAATAAAGGAAGGCACGGGAAAAAGCAAATATAAATTCTCTTTAGAATATCTAAAATCACCGTCAAATGCAGCCTCAGAGCCACTCGGAAAAACACCACCAGATGGAATGTAGTTCTCCATCTCACTACGAATAAGCACACGGACAATCTCAAATGAGAGTGACTCTTCCCACCCCCAACTACTGAGCAACAATAGATATCAGAGGTGGGATAGGAAAGAGCTGATTGGCTTCTATGCTAGAAACAATAATCCTGGAATTCATGCCATATATCAGCTTGCCAAACAGTCGTAGTGCAGAGAAACCTGTTAGTGAAAGATTTGTGGAGAAAAAATGATAATATTATCTGAATGAGATGCTTATATACAGTACCAGGAGAGAGAGCACACTGATGTAAGTGGAGAATATCATGTGACAGATATTGCCAAGGGCAATTAAGTGGGGAATAAAAACTGGAACAAGTGAAAAAATTCAGACCAATGCTCAGATGGGCAAAGGAAGGAAACCCTAACAGTTGAGTAATAGCTGTAGTGTGAGAGGAGGTGAGTATATTTTGGAATTAAGATTACATGAAAAAATTTAGAAATTTTTTATAAGTGTAAAACTAAGGGGGTTATACCCTACAGTGATGTACCTTGAAAAATATTAATTACTATCACCAAGTTCCTGAATATAACTTACAGAAGAAACTAGTAAGAAATTTAAAAAGTAAGCTATAAAAATTTATTGTCTCCTAGGAAAAAAAACTTAAATAGAATTAAGTGGCCTATGGTCTGCAAAAAGCTAAAAACACAGTCAAGCTGGACAGTGTCACCATTGCCAATGACACTGTCCAAAGTCAGGGGTAAATCCTAAGAAAAAAAAACATACCTAGAATGGTACCACCATTTGCACTTATAATGATGGCATGAAAGCAACTGTGACTTCGGTGTTACAGAGGCCTCACATTGGCAGATCAACCCCACATAAAAAGATGGGTTAAAAAACTGTGACCAATGCATAGCCTAGCCAAGAGAACTTCCTCCCTTCGATCCTTATGTAAACTAGATGGCCAAACAACAACAGTAGGTTTGATCTGGAAAAGTTTGTTATGGAGTTGCTCATCCCAAATCAACTGCTAACTGGTGCGAAGCTGGGCCTTGATTACTGGACCATAGTCCACATATGGGACAGGTACACACCAGAGAAGACAGACTTAGTTGCAGCATCAGCCAGCTTGTTCCTGTGAATACCAACATGGCTAGGTATCCAGAAAAACTTGATTGAAACAGAAGACAGTGAAAAGTGGGCCAGTCATTTCTGAATATCGACGAGAACAGGGTGAGAACTTACGTTAAGCGATTCCAAGGCCAATACAGAACTTGGAGAGTCAGTGTAAATAGTACAGTCAGTGTACTGCTTAGCTTCTATGTGATCTAAAGCAAGAGAAATGGGACATAACTCGGAAGTAAACACAGAAACTGTAGAGGGGATTCTGTGAGCAACCACTGAGCCACAACAAACCATGGCAGAGCCAACAAAGTCACCTCATTTAGAACCATTCAAAAAAATGGGAACAGAAAGATGTTCAGTAAAGAGAAGACAGTACTTCCAATCAGCAATATCTGCCTTTCTCAGGTGACAGAAAGAGAGATCACAAGTGGGGATGGTAATGAGCCATGGTGGGATGAGCTGATCATTGGACTCAGCAATGGCATCCAATGACAGACTCAATTCAGCCAGCTGTGCCTAGATATGAAGGCCAAAAGAAGGAATGGCAGACCATCTATTCTGAAAGACCATAGCCCACTAAGGAAGGAAGACACAATCATGGGTGGAATGCAGTGGTAAGGATCGGAGCTTGGTAGCATATTGCAAAGAAAGTTGCAAACGGTGGAGGTGAAGAGGAGGTTCATAGGACTCAGTGTACAGACTCCGGGCTGGCAAAGTGCAGAAAGCCCCCATGCAGAGCCGAGGCCACAAATGGTGGACAGTGTCCAGCATCTTCAAGGCAGAGGACCTGGCAGTACCATAAACCAATGACCCATAATCCAGCTTGGAATGTATGAGGGCACAATAGATCTTCAACATTAAACATCAATCCACTCTCCAAGAGGTGGAAGAGAGAACACAAAAGATATTCAGTGCCCTTGTACACTTGACACGAAGCTGGTTGTTGTGAGAAATGAAAGTAAATTTATGGTGAAAGATAAGCCCAAGAACTTTGTATCAGGAACCAGGGTAAAAACATCATTACCAAGTCGGAGCTTGAGATTGGACTGTAAACCCCATTGGTAGCAAAAATGAATGCAAACGTTTTGGAGAAAGAAAAGGTGAAACTGTTTGCTATGGTCCACTTCAACAAGCGAGTGAGGGCAGTCTGAAGCTGCTGCTCAATAAATTTCATGTTCGATGACTGACAAGAAATGTGGAAGTCGTCGGCATAGAGGCCATTTGCAACTGTAGGAAGAAGTTGTTTATTGATAGCATTGATTGCGACAGTGAAAAGGGTGACACTCAAGACACAGCCATGAGGGACTCCAGTTCCTGTGTGAAGGAAAGGGTCGAACCCACACGGACTTGGAATCATCTGTCATATAAAAAGTTATGAATATAAATGAGTAAACAGCCACATAACCCATGTGAATGGAGGTCCCATAAAATGCCAAACCTCCATGTGGTGTGATAAGCCTTCTCAAGATCAAAGATGACAAACAAGATGCTCTCTTTTGAGGAAGGCTTCCCTGATCAAGGTTTCAAGTGATCCACAGTAAAGCACTGTCGACAAAAACCACATTGGGTAGTCAAGAGGAGGTTGTTATTTATGGAACCAAACAAGATGAGCATTAATCATCCTCTCCAGAATCTTACAGAGATAGCAAGTCAAAGCATTAGGATGATAATTAGAAGGAATCTTAGGATCCTTCCAAGGCTTAGAAAAAGGTAGGACAATAGCCTTGCACCAAGCATCAGGAAAAACGTTCTCCTGTCAGATTCAGTTCAAAAAACCAGAAAAACAGCTAGAGAGGCAGGAAAGAGATGATGCAGCATCTCATAGTGAACATCATCGGGCTTGACTGATTTACTGCCAGGCCGATAAAGAGCAAGCTTAAGTTCCACCAATGTAAAAGGTTGATTATAGTTATAGAGATGATCAGCCCAAAAGGAAAGAGGCGATAAATCTGCCCAGAGATTTGATGGCCAAGAAGGCAGGGGAAGAAACAGAACTGCTGGAGAGATAAGAAAAGCACTCCCAGGGAGTATCAGTGATGCTCTGTATGTCAGCAACTTCCTGGCCATTGGAGAGCAAGGTGGAAATGGGATGGGATGCATACTTCCCAGTGACCTTACGAATCTTTTCCCAGACAACTTTGGAACTGGTGGTAAAAGAGATACTGGCTGTGAACTTAATCCAAGATTCCTTCTGGCTTTGACGTCTGACCTGATGAACATGTGCACTGGCCCTGGATAGCAATGAGGTTGGAAAGAGTGGGATACCTGCAAAAAGTATCCCAAGCCCATTTCTGAGCTTTCCGTGCCTGCTGGTAGGCAGAAGACCATCATGGACAAGGATACCATGGGAAATGTATCGATGTTTAGGGTATATAACAAACAGTTGCTTGAATGATAAAATCAGTTACTGCCTCCATGCTGTAATTATTAAATGGAAGACTAATGACAGCAGGATTGAGATCTGAGAGAAAGAAGTGAAAACGAGGCAGTCGGCCTGGTCCAACTTCCACTGTGGCACTTGGGTTGGGTGACATAGGCCACGGCCAACCTCCCTCAAAATTATGGGCAAATGAGCACCGCCCTGTGGGTCACTGTCAACCCTCCGAGAGAAAATGAGAAAAAAGTGAAGGTGAACTGATAGAAAGATCAATAGCAGTAAAGGACTGACTGGGTGTATGAAAATAGGTAAATGAACCAGTATTGAAGAGAGACAGGTTGTGATCTGAGAGCATACGCTCCACAGAACGACCCCTCCCATTAATATCAGCACCACTCCAAATGGTACAGTGTCCATTAAATTCTCCTAAGATGAAAAAGGGAGACGGCAACTGTTCTGTAAGAGCATCAAGGCCTGATTGATCATAAGTTTCTCCAGGAGACAGGTACAGAGAACATACAGTGATGGTATGACCCGCAGAGATAAAGATGGCTACAGTCTCCAAGGGTGTATCAGGAAGCAGTGCCACCCCTTCATGAACTCGTCCATTACACAACATGTCATTCCGATATTAAGAAAACTGCCAAAAGGTGACACCATCAGCAGGTCTCAGGAATGTTTCCTGTAAGGAGAGACACATGGGATGATAGGAATTGATCAAGGCCTTAATGTCATCCAAATTAGAAAGGAAACCTCAACAGTTCTTCTGTATCAAATTGGCCATTTTTATTTACGTGGAGGTAAACTTGGAAGAGAATCCTTTTACTTGTGACCACGACGTTTTTTCTTACCAAAAAGAGATCTGTTGACCTCCATGGAACTCTCCCTTGGTCGATTGGGTATGTTTCTGTCAATAGAAGGAGATTTCAGTGACTGAGGGTGCAAACGAATAATGGCCCTGCACCTTGGGGCTGAAGGGATTGGACACTAGCAGTCACCACAAGCAGAGACAGAGACAGGAGTAGACATAAACTTGTCAACTCTGGCATCCACAGAGGGCAAAAGTCTCTTTACATAATCAGAGAAAGACTCTGTTGGAGGCATGAAAAGATGTGTCTGCACTCCCACTGTAGCTGTAAAACAGAGTGCAGCAGCATATGTCTGAGATGGAACAGGGGAAAACAACTTCTAAGCCTCAGGGTAAGAAATGTTATTTACAGTATTTAAACATTGTACCTCTTTTTCTTCTACTTACTTAGGGCAAGACTGTAAGTAAGAGGGATGAGAACCACTGCAATTGACGCACTGAGGGTCTAGTTGGCACTGGTAGGCATCATGGTCTTTGCCACCACAACTAGAACATGTCAAAGAACTACGACAAAATACCTTTGAATGTCCAAACCGCTGACACTGGAAACACCTGAGATGGTTAGGAATATAAGGCTGTCTCTTACAGTTCAGATAACCTGCCTTGACAGTGGCAGGTGGACATAGCAATGTAAACGTCAATACAAGAACATTAGTTGGCAGTATAATTCCTTTTTTATGATTGAAGATAAGTCACACAGCAAAAAATCCTTGGCTGGAGAAACTAGTAAAGATCTCCAACTTGGGGATGCTTCGTAAACCCCTCTCAACAATCACTCCTCAGGAGGAATTCAAAGTAGCATGGGGAGTAACCTCAATAGGTATATCCCCAATGGCCTTCGAATTCAAGAGGAGTTCACTGTGCTCTGGTGCAGATGTTTCCACCAAAATATCCCCAGAACACAGCTTCTTCACTGACTTTGGAGAGCCAGGAAGCCCATCTAATCTTTTCTGGATAAAAAAAAGGGAGGCATTTGCCCTAAAGGTTTGTCTGATAAAGAATGCAAGATGAAATAACTAGGTATAGATGCAGAATGGGGTGGAGACTGCTGTTCAGTCTTCTAAATGTGGTTGCTTACATATTAACTGTTTTTCATTCGTTTTTTTTCAGAAATTGGGGGATCCATAAGAAAATTATTCAGTGCCCATTGACTCTACACACCGTGGAGTCCTACAAGGGGACACACTATAATGCCAAACAAGGACATTGTAGCCACACCAGGTATTTGTGAGCACTATAGCCAAACACCAGCATTAGACAATGTCCACAACATCTGTTGAGAATGCCAAACACTAGTAATTAGTCGATCCTAGCCCAACAGAACCAACCAACTGACCCCAAGGTCACCCATCTACAGGAATTCAAGGCCAAAGTGATGTGATAAAGTGCCACTAACACCCCTCAACCACCAAGATCCTCTCCTCCCCTTTATGGATTGTCATGCACGGCAAAAAGGTGGGTGGATGTTCAGATCCCACAAGAGGTAAACTGAAAATACAGAACCCTCCCCTCTGGGAGGTCCCCTCACCATACACAGGAATCCACCTCAAGTGGGATGGGAATGATAAATCAAGAACAATGAACACCTGTCTGCTCCCTAGAATGTTGAAGATACAACCATCAGAATATTTGTTGCTCATGTACACTTCCCTTTTAGTTACTTTATGTGGGGATTAAAAGTCATCTAACTGTTAACAAAGGGTCCAAAGTAACTGTTTCCATCACCAAAGAAATAGAGTAACTTATAGATGGAGGTCAAGGTCAGGTTGTAAAAACACATCCAAAAGCATGCATTTCCGAATAAAAGTGGTTTGAAGCTGCTTCTCAACATTTGATGGTTGAAAGGTAATATGAAAATCCTCAGCACAGAGACAGTTTGTAACTGACAGAAAAGTTGTTCTGTATGCAATAGGATTAACTTAAAAGGAAAATGAAATGTGGCAGTCAAAATATTGACTTTAATGCTGAAATTCCATGTGAAAGGTGGTGAAAGTGTTGACCTGACATGTAACTTGAAAGACCTTTCCTTTAATAAGTTAGATAAAAGTGGGTAAATGTCCACCCAACCATACTACCATGTGGTATCATATAACTTTCCTAGGTCATAAACACAGAGAAAAGCATCCAAGATTTGTGATAGCTATATTATGCCATTGAATTAAAAATGTTCAAAATAAACTTAAAATTGTTCTTTCACACATTTCTTTTTAAACACTTCTCGGCTGAAATTCATTCAGTTAAAGGTTTTATGTACTTAATTTTGTATACAAAAATATTTTTAAATCTCAAGTTTTGATTCTTGATTGATTTTAGCATGCTTCACACAAAAACATTAGTATTGTGAATTTCTCCAGTTTTTTTCTGATGATAATAGGGCACTTATAATCCCTAGAAGGATAATCGAAATAGTTTTCAAGAATACAGATCCAGTTTAGACCTTATAACTATTATACTAGTTCTATTAGTTATAGTCAATCACTGTTTTGCAATCTTGGTTGTCATGATATGATTTACCAACCTATATTTTAGCTTTAAGAAGCTATAGGCTAGTGATCTAAACAGGCCATCAGATTGAAATCTAAAATGAAACTTTCAGTTCATGGTATTCAGGGGAGCAGTTAGAGGAATTAAAATACCATGTCCCCCCCAAACTCATTTGGTGATTCATAATGGCACTTGATTCATCATGCTTAAGCTCTATCCTTCTAAAGGACAATAAGATGGGAAGTAAAAGCATGGCTATGGAAGGTACCCCAGACCTTATGCTAGCAGGTAGGAGTGTGATGTAGTAAAGGGTAAAATGGGAAAGTATTGAGGTTTTAAACAAGCTAGATAGAGTATGTTGAATTAGTGGTTGCTAGTGCAGAACTGGTTTGATAAAGCACACCTGCCTGGGTAACACTTGCCACAGAGTGAGATCCTGTGAAAATGAGGTAAGGGACCCTGAAAGATAAACAAGAGTAGCAATGAAAATACTCATCCCTCTGTATAATCTAGCAGATGTGGTTAAGATAGGTACATGGGTTAGTTGAAAATAATGTGAGATAAAAGTATTGGGGGAGGTCCACAAACCAGCCAGCACAATGTCCTCCAGTGGGCAATTCAACCAGGTCACTAAGGGCATATAAATGTGATGAATCTGATGAAACATGACTCACTAAAGTCTCCTCGCCTCAAGGAGAGCCCAGAATAAGTGATATGGATTAATTTCATACCCACCTTATCAATGCAACTGGGGATAAGTCCTGGAAAACTGAATGATCCCAAGGAATAGTCATTGTCTGGCATCTGTAAAGGCATTAGTGCGGGCAACAAAACCTTCAAGATCCTCACTGGACGTAACAGGTGATCGAGAACCAATCAGTCATAGAAGTGAGAAATAGCGATCAGATGTCTCGATGAAAAGGATTTATCCCCATCCCTTTCTGCCAGTGTCTTAGAGAAGAAGAACCGGTCTGAGGATGTAGGTAGAATGATAAAGTATCCTGTGCACAATCAATGCAAACCATTCCAACCAGCAACATCTGTAGGTCAGCAGCTACAAAAAATTAAACCTAAAGGGAAAGGTGATACATGGTACATAAGGCTAAGGTCTGAAACAGATGTTGAGAAAGAGCATGTAATACCAACTTAATATACCAGTTAGGTAACTGAAGCGGTCATTTGGGACAAAGGACTTGAAACTACTTGGAGGCTGGAAAATACTATGGACTCAAATAATTTTTGTCTCAAGTATCTAGAAGTAGTCGATAAGGCCACCGTAAATAAGGCGACTGTAGAAGATGCAAAACCCATGTGAAAAAAACAGGTCAAAAAATGAGCTATGGTTGGCACTTCTGGATAAAGTGGGTTCAACCTCCTCTCAATACACCATTGCTGATATGTGTGCCATTTCCATTGATAAATGTCCATTGTGGGACTAAGCAAAGACTGAGACAGATACATGGCAACCTTAGAAATTAAACCCTAATCCCATACGAAGGACTGCATAAACTCCATGCCTGAAATTTGAGTTTCTGGATGGCCGGGTGTAGGATGTTAGATCATGGCTGCCTCCACAGAGATGGCTAAACAGGAAGTGGAAGAGGTAGGCACTCCTGAAGGTACTGTAAAAGCAGAAACCAGGATTTAGCTGCCTGTCCAGTGCTATCAACAAGGCCCAACAATGGGTTAGAACGAACCATAGCTAGTACCTTGGATAACATACAAGTAGGTGGGAAGGCCTACAGTTGTAATCAAATCCTGTGCTGACAGAATGCATCTATTGCCAAAGCCCAAATGTTAGGTACTGGAAACCAAATTGCCAGTAGTTGGGTGTGCTAATGAATGTCCAACACACCAACATCAGTGTTTCAAAATGAGAGCCAATTCAACAGAAAACCTTGTGATACAGTATCTATTCTGTCTGGAAAATCTGTTTGGTTCAAGACAATTGATCTACCACCGAAGTCATCACCTGTGGAACATGGCAATCTAGTAGGGTAATATGATAGGAGTGGTCCATAGAAAGAAGATCCAAGGTTCAGAAACAATGAGCCCTGGACCAAGTGCCCCTTGACAGGAAATGCAAGACAACATTTTGGAATTGTTGGAGTGAAGCCTATTTTCCCCTTAATAAATCCAGGCTATGAGACATCACCTTTTGAACAGCAAGAAGGTCTAAAACATTGTGTAGAGAGGTCTGGAATTCCTGACCGTTGAGATTTGCACCCCATCCCTGAAGTGAAGCATCCACAAAGAGATGGATCTCTGGACAAAGTGTTGGAGCTCGAATAAATGTCTCAGCTTTGAAAATGAAGCCTCGCTTGGTTAATTCTGAAAGTAAAATCTAGGTGTGATGTTCTGCTAATCGAAGAGATGGTGCCAACAGTAACCAGTTGTCCATGTAATGGTGTTTGCACAGGGGAAAGGAGGTGATGAGAAAAAACTCAAACAATTTGGCAGAACACATATTGTGCCAATGCTGGTCCAAAGGTCAGGGCCCAAAACTGCAGCACCTGACAATTGTGCTCAAAATTGCTATATATATTGGAACAGAATGGCAAAAAAGATAACTTGTACACAATGTTTATGCAGACTGCAGTTTCATTATATCCTCCATGTGAGACAATGTAATTTTTTTTTTCAGGTTATTTATGTAAGCCTACCATGTATTTAATTATTTTCTACTATATTTCAACTGTTGCAATATTTTTGATTGTCACTTTTTGTACTCTTCTCACTTAAAAGAGGTCCTCTTGATCCCTGGCTGCACATTAAGTCCCCCCCCCCCACTTCTGAAAATACTGGACCCACCAGTGCTCTTGTACTTAATACATGTACATCTTTAACTTACAAGGTCATCTCATCATCCACTTTCACAACTACCTTCCTCTGGCCCGACATTTCCCATTCTTTCAAAAGTTCAGCATTCCTTTGCTGGGTTTGTCTGTAGGCAAGAACAGATGCATGGGAACACTGAAAAGAATTAAATATACAAATATTAATGCACATAAGTGAAATACAGTACTACAGATCATAAACACTAAAAAAACATTAATAAACATTAAAATATGGCCACAGAAAAATTTTGGGCAATTATTTGCATAAACTATGATTTAACATTTCATGTTATAAATCCATAAGTTTCAAAAATAGAGAAAAACAAAGAAACTGATGACTTCCAAAAGAACAGACCAGTTTCATCGTAAGTATTCTCTGTGTGAGATAATGCAATTTTTTTTTTTTATTCATGTTATAGTATTAAAAACAAATCTTCTTCTATAAGTATGATTTATAGAGTTCTTGAAAATATAACTATTGTAAAACCTTGTGCCAAAAATCTAACACTCAGGCTATATTCTGTCATATTTTTCCACCATGATGAATATGACTACTGTTTTCCTTTACCAGATTATAGAACAAGAAAATGAAAGTCCAATGGGTGCAGAAGTACGAATCAGTCTAGTATCTGATGACCAGATGATGGCGAGGCACATCTGTGTGTGCTGACTGATAAAACAATGAAAAACTTTTCCACAGCAAGAATAAAAATGGACACTCCACAATATATGGGAGACCTTGAGGCCATATGTATGAAGGCACCAATATATGACTTGGTAATCAGCAACATACCAGACAGTAAAAGTTTGCAAGAACAAGATAGAAAGGAGATTGATGAGGATTCTGTAGTCACCACAAGAGCTCAAGAAAAAAAAAGTAAGCAATACATGAAGCCCCTGCAAGTATCAGAAGGTAACATCCAGAATGTAGGTCTACAAAGAACTGATGGAAGCATAGAAGAAAGACACTTCACTGCAGAAACTTTGTGACAGTGTCTGGGAGAAAATCAAGCACAAGACAAAAAGAAAAGGATATACAGAAATTAGGACCAGAAGGGAGTGCTGTACCGGATCTATCAAGGCAGTTCTACTGGGGAAGTTAAAGAGAATATTACAAACAGAATACCAGACTCAAGTGATGAAGTTGGCTCGTAAATCAATTGTGAGAAGATACCTAGGAACAGAAAAAAAATGACAGACAGAATCACCAGTAACTTCTATTGACTGGGGGTCATCACAGATGACCCCCAGATTCTGCAGATCATGTGATATCTGCCGAAGGACAGTATCTACAGGGAAAATGGCCAAGGTGCCACTGGGTCAGATGCTTCTCATACAAGAACCATTCAGCAAAGTAGCTGTGGACTTGATTGGACCACTAGCACCTGCATCTGACAAGGACAACTGGTACATGCTAACAGTAACCAACTGTGCAACACATTACCCAAAAGCCATAGCACTGACAATGATATAGATGGAGTAGCAGAAGCCCTCCTAAAAGTCTTCTACAGAGTAGGCTTTTCAAAAGACTCACTTTACATCAGAACTGATGTAAGAAGTGTGCAGATTTTTCAGCACCAGACAGCTCTTTACCACCCCATACAAACCCAGGTGTAATGGACTTTGTGAGAGAGTCAACAAAGTCTTAAAAAGCATGCAGAAGAAGATGTGCCAAGAAAGACCACATGATTGAGACAGGTTCCTGCAGGCAGTATGATTTGCTTACCTACAAGTACCACAAACGTGTACAGGATTTTCATCTATCTAGTTACTGTATGGAAGAAGAATGTGAAGTTTGATGCAGATATTGAAAGAACTGTTGACAGGAGAACAAGATTCTGGAGTGAGAAACAGAAACAGACTGGAGGAGACCTGTCAACTCAATCAAGAAAGTCTGTATGCAGTCAGAAGCACTTCTACAACAAGAAGACCAAGTATCGACGTTTCAAAGTTGTACAGAAAGTCTTGGTTCTGTTACTCATAAACAACAACAAACTCACCATGTGAAAATGACCTTTTGATGTGCAGAAAGTGGTCAACAGAATAGACTATAAGGTGAAAGTGGATGGGAAGATGAAAATCTAGCATGCAAATCTGTTTAAGAGGTACTTTGAGAAGGAAGAAGACCTAGCAGGTGTAGCTATTGAGAGCCAGATGGACATTGCAGATGTGGCTGTCATAGATGCAGAACCAAAAGATGGTGTCTTCATCATAGAAGATGAAACCCTACTGAACCTAAGATATCATCACTGAAGAACTGACTAGCAAGCAGAAGAGAAAGCTACAAAATCTACTGTGCCAACATACAGATGTCTACATAGACAGACCAAGCAAGACAGACTTTGTGCAACACAAGATTGAGCCATGACCAGGAATTCAGTCAAGGTGAACCTACCAGATGCACTATGCAATGAAAGTCCTAATAAAGCAAGAAGTCAAGCTTTCAAATCCAGCCTACTATTCACTAGTGGTAATCGTGAAGAAGAGGGACAGCTCCAACTGATTCTACACAGATTTCTGGAAGCTGAATCTCATGACGCAGTTCTTTACCAAGATTGACCCCAGTAAAGGTTGGCAGTTCACGATGGAAACAGCCTTTGTGACACCAGAAAGATATGAAAAATCGACAGTGCAAGGATCATGAGGTGGGTGTTGGACCTCCAGAACTACCAGTTCCACATTAAAGGGGATAGCAAATGTTGGTGCAAACTGTATGAGTAGACTTTGTGCATCAACTGAAAATAATCTTTATATATAGTCTAAAAAAATATTGTAAATTTATTTATCGAAGAGGGGCTTATTTTTATATATACATAACTGTTTCTATTTAAGTTTAATGCAAGAGCTATGATTTAGACAGTTATATAGCACGAGTGTCAAATGCAGTTAATTTTAAAAGTAATAGTTTATTGCAAGTTTGCTTACATAATTGTTTACAAATCATACATTGTGTAGTTCAAAAGTTATGAATTGGGATTGTTATATTATTGCATTATGTTACTAGAGCTGTGACATCAGTATTAAATTTCTATTCAGCACCAAAATAGTTAAAAGAAGACAAGTTATTTGTAATATTTTTAAAGTACCATAGTTCAGAAAGGCACATGAAAATTACACCCAGTACTTCTGTTTTACAAAGTTGTTTATCAATCAAATTTTATGCACATTTTTGGTACAATACACTGTCTGAAATTACACAACATATAGCATAATGTTCATATTTCAGTGGCAAGTTCTGACTCACAATTATCCATTGGTGCAGTAAAAATTTTATAACTTGTACCTGAGACAATCATTCTTTCTATATGTACAAACTTGTAGTAGTTTTTCTATCATTTGAAACTGTTCCACCAGAAAGTTTATTTTTCTTGGAAAGAAAAGGAAGGAATATTACTCTGTACTTTAATTTGATACATGTCCTGGACATTAAAACCCATGCCTAGCATTATGGAATCTCCAGGATCACACAGATCAGGTTGAGCACTTCTTTCAATTACTTGAATATTACTTGCACAGTCACAATAAGCATCAGATACAAATATTATCAGACCTTCTGGTGTATATCCAACAAAAACTTTAACATTATTCCTGTACATTGTCCAGTTGGTTGTTTCGGTTTCATGAAAGAGCATCCAGTTCCATCAATAATTCATTGGTTATTGAGAACATACCAATTCTTGTCAAGGCCACCAGTTTATTTGGCACCGCTCATGGTACATGAAAGTAATTTATGCGCAAATATATTTGTCACACAATTGAAGGTTATACCAAATATACCACTAATTTCAAAATGGGTTTTGTGTTTCTGCAGCTTGATCAAAATGATGAAAAATTGATCTTCACAACTGATTATAAACCCATAAAAGTATGCAAAAGAATGAGCTTGTGTTTGCAGAACAAGCTATACGTTGCTATACTTTTCCAGCCCTGTATAAAAATTAATGCCTTCAGGGTTCATGTATGAAATTATGCACTGAAAACCTTCCAATCTTTTATTCTATGTCGATGTTTTACAAATTACTCTTGTCTGTGTACCCACATTTACTGGTCCTGAAACATGTAAAAGAAGATAAAGTATCGTTCTTTTCAAATACACATTGCTGTGGATTTCAGTTCTCTCCCAGTAAAATAGATAACGATATAAATTGAATCTACCATCTTACTAATTTTAGATAAGACATTAATTTACAACATAGGACACACACACAAGCTATATTAATAGATGTATTTTTATATAATTAGTATTACATAATATTATTTTGTTTTTCTATCTCGGAAACTAGTGATGACATTGTAGTCACTTCTCTTTATTTGCAACATTAGAAGGTCAACCACAGAAAAATAAAAGACAACGACCAGACTTCTTACCCCTTGACAGACTTAAGAAAGTACTGAAAATAAATTACCTTCATAACTACAATTTGCATTACTCACCAATTCTGAACAAATTTATTTATATTATTCATGGTTATTTGTCAGTAAGGAAGTGACTGAAAAAAGGATATATATACTGAAATTCCATTAAAATCAACAAATAGTTTATTTATATAGTATAGAATGGAGAATTTACCTATAGCAATGGGTAGCAATTTGGCAATGACAATACTAGTAAAACAACTATACCTAGCAATCTCTAATAACAGACATAGTTATGCTAAACTAGCTTAAGTAGGTACAACAGACTACTTAAACTTCAGAAAGATCTATCTGTATATGTACACCCAAGTAAGGAATTTATTCTATACTTATTATAACTTCTAGTTATGCTTTGTCTATGGAAAGAAAAGATCAAAATTAAAGAATTATGTGATGTTATAATTTTCCTATACTGAAAATGTATTTCTGATAGCTACCTCGTCTCACAAGATTAGCTATTCTTCTTCAGTGCTGCCATCTATATGCAAACTCTTTCTTTACGCATGCCACAAGCCTTCTGCTCCCTCAACATGTCTCTCATGTAAATCAACATGTGTCACCTCTTAACCAATAGTAGTATGATATGCTCATGTGATGCACGTGACTTCCTCTATACTCCTCTACCGAACCTTCACTTCGAAGTTTGGCAGAAGATGTGATCACAGAAGTGGGGAGGAAGGGGTGGGAAGAGTGAAAAAAAATAAGTACCTATCAGAAATACACTTTTAGTATAGGAAAATTATAACTTCCAATACAGTACTTACTCTCACAAGATTAGCTAGAACCTCACATTGAAAAGGAGGAAGGTCCAGTGCAAGGGAACAAAAGAAGTACCATCGAAAGCATCTGAACGATACCCCTGACAATGAGAGAGATAGATCCGAAGATCATAATAGGGGAACTGCACCACTTCTGAGCCAGGTATACTCTTCACTCATTTGTGGAACGTGTACGACGGAAATTGAGAGGTGTAAAGTGGCTAGGGCACGACAAACTGTACTCGGTAAGTCAACTACGTCCAAAGCCTCTTCACGAGGTACCAACATCTACGAGAGGGTATAATGAGGATCATTCCAGTTTCACCTCAAACCCAAGAATCGGGGATTATTGACCCGCATCAATTTCAGGGTATAACACAAGGATCGTCGCTGATCTATCAATCTGGGAATCAACATCTGGTATCAAAAGGATGTTAATTGCATAGAATCAACATCTGTGAGGACATATGGTGATTGGTTCAGTCTCATCTAAAACCTCTTAGCAGGGTACCAACATCCACATGAAGGTAGGATGAGGTCTCTCAATCATAGGGGTGAACTGCAATTTCAATGACTCAACCCCATTGTTTATGCAAATGGTATCAGGGGGCCAAGTCATCCATTAAAGAAAGGGCTCAACTCCCATGTGTGAGTAAAGGTATCAGGAGGCCAAGTCATCCATTAAGGAAATGGCTCAACTCCCATGTGTGAGTAAAGGTATCAGGAGGCCAAGTCATCCAGTAAGGTGACAGCTCAACTCCCGTGGTTGTGTAAATAGCATCAGGAGGCCACATCACCCAGTAAGGTAATGGCTCAACTCCAGTGTCTGTGTAAATGGAATCAGGAGGCCACATCTCATCTACACCAGCAGAGCACCACCGTCCTCATCTCGCCTGAATGGTTCTAGCCCTTTCTTGGTGGAACTCATTCAGGAGGGTGCCTCCATGGTCAACCACCCCAGCAGCTTGGAGCTGGAAAGTGGTAAGGACTCTCATACTCCACTCAAGGAAAGGAGGGTGACAATGTGGTAAAGAGTCCAGAGGAACGTCACCACCGAAGTCAGTGCAATGGGTGACCACAAAACTTTATTTTAAAAAGCAGACCATACCAAGTTGTTCACTCAAGGAAAAGCAGTGATGGACAGCAATTCCCTTCTGTTTTACCCATGTAGTCCATGGGTGGTACAGTCTGGGATGGGCACTTTTATGAAAAAAAATATTGTGAGGTTATTCGTCATCAAGTGATCTTGTAGAACACTCCCTCTTGACAGTTAGCATGTCAAGCCATGTAAAATAAAGCATGAGTCAAGATGGCTGTACAGTGCAGGTTTAGAGTTAAAGAATACTTGGTTAGGCACCACTTGCACAGAACAAGATCCATATGATAAAAAGAGATAAGGGCCCCTGAAAGAAGAAAGAAAATATGAATAAAACTTACCAGTTGAAGTCGCACTGAAGTTTGGAGAATGGCCACACATGGTAGATGAAATCCTGACATGATGAAGATAGTGGAAGATGAACATACCGGGAGTGGTCCACATGCCAGACTGTAGAATCTTCTCCATTGGAGGATGAAGACGAGAAGCGAGGGAAAAAGCAAAATGTTGGATTTGATGGGAGGAAACCTGGAACAAAGTAGGGAAGAGTAGGCCAAATGACACAAAAGGTGGATCCAATTAGTAAAGATAGATGGTAAAATATCATGAAAAGAGGAGGATTGCTATAGGATAAAAAGTCATTTGCACGGACACTAAAAGAGAGCAGTACATGCCACATAAGAATGAAGGGCCCTGACCAGACACAGAAGCCTATCCGAATCCAGTCTAGGGTAAAGATGGTATATAGAAAGAAGGGAAATAGGAGAAAAGGATGAACAATCTTCCCAAGCTGCTGAGGTCTTGGGGAGAAAGGAACGATTGGAATAATGGAGAAAATAGGCAGGGGGATAAAGGGTATGTGAAACATCAATGGCATATAAATCCAACTTTCGATTACACAGACTAAGAGAAGGAGGAAATATGTTTTAAGAAACAGATGAAACAAGGAACACGAGGAAAGTGGTTCAAATGGAGGTAAAGTAAGGGCATGGAGGACAACATTAATGTCCTACTCTGGAAGGGCTGATTATCTGGGAGGAACGCATGAGCATGGCAAGAACAAGGGCACTGGAAAAAATGGAAGGTAAATAGGGCTGCCTAATATCCAGAAAGCGAGGAGACTGAAGACCCACAGTCGAAGAGCCAGGTGAGAAATTTTGCTACAAGAGCTACAGAAAGCTTGTCAGCAGGAAATCCCCTGTTAGCAGACCAACAGCAGAATACTTTCCACTTGCATTGGTATACTTCCATGGAAGATGGCCATATTTTGATACATGTAACTGTTAGCAGATATATATAGCACTAATGCAAAAGTGTTCACCACATGGGGAAAGTAACCTTCACGTTTCAGAAGTAGCATTATATACATTTACCCAGCATTAAAGATTAAGATACCCATTTTTAGAGAACTTTCAATGGGTAGTGACAGAATATTATTAACTAGAAATTAACTAGAAATTTACAAGTTATTAAACAAAGATTAAAAGATAATAAAAGTATGACTAGAAGATAACCTGGATTAACCATTGCAGAGTTTTGGAAACATGTTAAGGTAATAGCTAATAAACATTCATTTGTAGAAAAGTATATTTGGAGAATGTCAAATTCATTTTTAATAATTGCAAGTCTAATTGTAGTACTTGTAACTGTAATAATATATATGTCATAACATTAATTAATTAAATTTAAGAGGTCTAGACTGAGATCTATACCCACACCTAGAAATGGAAGATTAGAGCAATACCCAGGTCATTCACCTGCCACAGAAATGAACTAAAACTCAAATTTAAAAACTTTGAATATCCTGTGAAGGTACTCAAAGACACTATGCTTAATACCAGTGTAACTATAGCATATATTATAATTTGAAACATATATATATAAAAATGAAAATACCAGAGGTGTCATTGGCAGAGCTAAATATTCTATGAGGTACGTTATTCTTAGAAAGAAATCAAAATTTGATGGGAGTAGTCAATCAATGAGGTTAGCTGATAAAATAAATGATAGTAATAATTGATAAATATTCATTAATCATTCCAAGTTAGACAAAATTTCAGGTATAGATTGTATTGAAAATCTTCAAGTTTACAAAAATTGAAAGCCAATAGAAAGATAATCCATAATGGATATTTCAAACAGAGTATCTAATACCCTCCATAACAGAATGACAAAAAATGTTTCCATACCAATTTCAGCAAAAAAACATGGAAAATTATTTTAAAAGAATAACCTTTAGAACTGAGTAGTCATACATTTACACTGAGAGTATTGGAAAAGCCCAACTCTTTTGAATGTTAGAACAGATGATATGCATTGATGTAACCTTGCTAGGGTGTCCTAAGTTAGATGAAATACAGTTACCAGATGTTTCATGTATATTGTAGTTTGAGTAAATAGTATATAAGAGTGATTAAAGAATTTTTTTTGAGCTCTTATATATGTGTTTCAAGTATAAACAACAGTGGTAATATTGCATATAACATCATATACATAAACTGTGTAATGATACGAGTAATTATACAAGATGTTTTTTTGTATTGCTGATATCCAAAATAAGTGTAAGTGCAAGTGTTATGACTATACAAGTTAAACTTTAAAAAATTTAAAACAGACATCCTGTTTATGAATGCTTAAATATGAATTTATTTGTAGCCTTTATAATCTCTCTCCATTTTATTTTCACATCAATCATATTACTAGAAATAAAGATAAAAGCTTTCAAATTGATGGATTATAACCAGGTCGAGCTATTAATAATGACCTCTATAGGCTTCCTAATTACTTTTGTTGGTAAAGTTACTAGTAATGTATAGTTATCAGTAAAGTCAACAATGAAAGTAATATAAATTCATCACTGCCAAATTATCAGTCATGCTAGCGTGAAATTCGATGTGGCTTAACAAATAGTAGAGATTGTTTTCTTTATATTTACTGTTCTACGTTTAAAGAAAAATAGCTGAAATTTAAGAATTTATTTGTATATAGTAATACACTGGATGCCACTTATTGTGATCACGGATAATGTTATCAGAATTACTAAGTCCTGACCAAACATATAAATACATAGGAAAAATGTTGTTTATTGTAATCAGTGCTTCGTTTTTTGTTATCACTTTTAATCAGCTTAACTGTCTCAAGGTCAAGTGACCTGAGAAAGGTTCACCATAAAATAGAATAAACAATTCTGTTTTCCTGTTACAATATGCAGTCATTCTAGACAGAAAAAAACAAAATTCAGACTTAATTTTTTATGGTGGTTATAAGGTCATTCAAATCAACTAACCCCATATAGAATTATGGTGGAGAAAATAACAGAAAAAATATAGTTCTTCTGAAAAAATAAAGTTTGATATTTATTTAGGAAGTTTGAAATTATGAAATGAAATCTCACAATTATCGTATGAAAAAAAAGTATTTTTAATCTTAAAATCAAAACCACTATGCATAATGAATAGTCAATGTCAGGGTTGGGATTCTTTTACAGTAAGTATCTGTAACTTGTTGGTAATAAATTCAAACAATAAACAGACAGCACACAATTGACTTATTTTAGAATAATATATTTAAAACAAGTCAAACATATGTACAAAAATTCTTGACACTATAGAATATCACAATTGTATCTAAAACTAAATAATTCTCTTTTTACTTCTGTTATCACAATATAATTAGTGATAAGTTCACTTATGTTACCCCATGGGTTATCATAGTTGTATACAGAGCATTAAATTTACATCAAAAGTCCACACAGACTGGTTCAATTATTTCAAAACCCAACTAACAAGATGAATTATTTCTTTTCAATTTTTTTTATCACAACAGAATCAGTGATAAATTCACTTACATTACTCCATGGATTACCACAGTCGTATCCAGTGCTTTAAATAATTCTCTTTTACATCAAAACCTCACACAGTCTAGTTCAGTTACTTCAGAACCCAACTGGCAAGTCGAATTATTTTTTATACTCTGTTTCTTATTGCACAATCTACAATACACTTACGTTACTCCATGGGTTACCACAGTTGTATCCAGAACTTTAAATAATTGTCTCCTTTTGTCAAAGTCTACACAGGCAGGTTGGATTAGTTTACAACACCCTTTAACAAGACAAATTATTCTCCTTATCTCTATCAAACTGTTAAACTCACTTTAACATATTAACTGTTAAGACTATTCACTCACACGATGGCTAACTTCATGTTTTCTAACTTTTCTCTGACTGAACTTCCCTTTCACTTGACTTTATTTTTACTCCACTCCTGCTCGTTTGGTCGCCACTATTTATATGTTTATCACTGAAACTTCCAGAAATTTCTATAGCCTCAACATCAATGAATTGCAAACACAACATATGAATCTTACTGAGTTACATAACCAAACTTGTCATAAGTATCGCCTTCAAAATAATTGCTTTTAACTCTCTTGTTATGAAAAACTAAACAATCATGAAATATTAACTCACAAAATAAATTAAATAATAATACCTACACTAAACAGTCTTGTATATCCAACACACATAAATTAGCAACACTGCTTGAATAATTAGCATCCATTGGTATACATACTATTTGTTTATAAATATGCTTATCAAAATGAATATAGTTATTATATATGCAAAAACTGAACATTTTTGAATTGTTAGCTGTAAAAGTTTGTTTTTCTATCTTTATTGGTACATATATAAATTGATCTATTAATGAATTAATTGCCATTACCAAATCATAAAGTGGTGTAGTTGTAAATAAAAAAATCATAAGTTTGTAATGTATTTAATTTCTAAAATTTTCCATGATTCTGTAATACAAAATATCTAAAACCTGTTATTAATCTTAAATATGAATTTCCCATAGAACCTCTTATATATATAATTAGAAAGATTGTGTATGCCTTACTCAACCAAAAGAACAGAACTCATCCAGTCTGGAATTATGAACATTCATCCTCATTTGTCAACCGAGTGGGCAAGGTACATTCCACTTGTCCCTGGAATTATGGAGAGGACAAGAAACAGTGTGTTCAACCAAGGACCTAGGATGGGACCACTCCACATTCAGAATTACAAGGAGATAGTCGACCTCCTTCCATGAAAAATATACTAAATTGACATTGATCAAAAAGAAGGGGGCATGCACACCCCGAATGGATAGCTGATCATCAAATCAGAACCGGTGTTATGAGTAGGCTTCCACAGAGGATAATGCCTCTCCTACTTACATTTGGGGAAAACATGCAGGAAAACAGGTAGGAGAGCCCCTAACTTCACCCTCTTCTCCAAGAGTGGGGGGAAAAATCTGTGTCTACCAACCCAGCAACTGGAAACTGGATGTGGTAAGGATTCCCTAGCTCCACTAGTAGAATCTGGGGGAGGAATGTGTGTCAGAGAGTCCTGAGGGACAGTGCTATGGAAACAGTTCAATAGGTGAACCAAGTTCCCTAAATTTTTAAAAGCAAACCGACCCTTATTTATTCAATTCAATGATCGGCAGGGATGGGCAGATCCCCTTTAGCTTTATTCATGATAGTCCATGTGTGGTGGTCCTACAAGATATGGTAATACCATCTGATGAGCACCTAGATGGTCTTATGGAACACCTCATTTCTACAGAGCCTGTTGCAACTGATAAGAAGTATAGTTAAAGTGGTTGCTAGTGTGGAATTGGATTGCAAAAAAAACCCACCTGTCTGGGCAACATTCACCACAGAGTGGGATCCAGTGACAACACCAAAAAAAGGTAAGGGACCCTGAAAAGTAGAGACAATATGAGGCTAAAAATACTCACTCCTCCTTATAATCTAGCAGATGTTAAAACAACCACAGGGGGTAGGGCAAACCTTCAGAAGAAGAAACTACCAGATCAAGTAAGAAATGTGAGAAAAAAGTATTGGGAGAAGTCCACATACCAGCTCATAAGATGTCCACCAGTGGGTAATTGAAATGGGCAGCAAAAGACATATAAATGTAATGAATCAAATGGGATGAGACTCTCAGAAAATTCCTCACCTGTAAAGAAAGTCCAGAATAAGCAACATGGATATTTGCAAATCCTTCTCATGTAAGTAATTGGGGATAAATCTCAGGAAACTGAAGGATCCCAATGAACACAGAGTCAAGTACCATCACTTCAAGTCACATAACGCCTCAGGGCCTTAACCAGTATCATAAAAAACGAGCACTGTTCGACTGGGTGTAGAGGCAAAAGAGTTGTTGAGAAGGATTTATTCCCTTCCCTGACTGCCAGAGACTTAGAAAGAAAGGACCTATCAGGCTATAGCAGGACCAAAGTGGAGTGATAAAGAGTCCAGTGCACATGGAATGCAAACAACTCCGACCTACATCATCATGCCAGCAGCATCAAAATACCCATTAGGGGAAGGGTGATACATGAGGTTAAAGACTCGAATGGATGATGAGACAAAGCATGTAATACCAACCTAATATCCCAGTTAAGTAATTGAAAAGGCTGTTTGGGAAGAAGGACTTTAAATGATTAAAGTAGACTGAATAGCACTGGGGAATCAAAAACTTTCTGATGTTTAAAATAATGAAAAGTAGTAAATAAAGCTGCCCTACAAAAAATCACAGGAGACTAAGTTAGACCAAAGTCAAAAAACGAAATATGGTGGGCATGTTTGGGTGAAGTGGGCTCAAACTCCTTATGAGGCACACACAAGGCAACTTTAGAAGGTAAACCCCCAAGAGCTTGGGAAAGTATGGATTTAAAATGTTGGATCAAGGTTGCCTCAACAAAGAGGAAGAGGTGGACCCACTTGAAGATACTGTAGAAGAGGACACCATGGTTAGGCTAGCCAAACTGCTAGCCTAACAACAGCTCTGAAGTAGGAGATCGAATCATAGTCAGAATTCTGAGGAACACATGAATTGGAGAAAGGCATAGAGGTGCAATCCCATCCAGTCTGGACTGAATGCAGCTATTGCCAAAGCCCAAGGATGTGGTACTGGGACCAAAAATTCCAGTACTTGAGGTTCAATGAGTGGCAAATGCATTGATCATTGGAGACCTCAACTGAGAGCAAATCAATCAGAAAACCTCGCAACAGATAATCTATTTACTTGGGAGAATGTTACTGGGCTGAAACAGGAATCTGCTATAAAATTCAACACCCTTGGAAAATGGCAAGGCTGATATGATTGGAGTGAGCACCATAGAAAAATAACCAAATTGCAAAACAAAAGTCTCAAGAACATGTACCCCCATGATGGGAAATTTAAGAGACAACTGTAAAATTGATGGAATGAATCATGATGAGATTCCCTTGCAATAAATCAAGACCTTAAACCATAACCCAATAGACAGCAAAAAGTTCTAAATTACTGATGTGGAATGAAGATTTGTCTTTCATTTATATACCCTGGAATTCCTAACCTTCGACATGCACACCCCATCCCTGAAGTGAGGCATCTATGAAAAGAGAAAACTCGGGACAAAGGGGCAGTATAAGTACACTGATGGTAGTGTTGATCTAATCCAACCACCAGGAGACTGGATGATCCAGTGGATTGGAATTCCAGATCCACTGATCATGCAGTAACCACTGAAGGGAATGCATGTGTCCTCATTCCGAAGGAATTAGAAATTCAAGGGATGCCCACATCTCCAAAAAGAGATAGAATGACTCATGTAAGAGACTGACTGCCTGCTCCATAGCCTGGAGCCAGATGGAAGTTGGCTGAGCCCAATTAGAACATGTTGAACAACTTGTATGACCCTACAGAAGACAGATGGTGCACATGCTTGACCAAAGAGTAGATCCCTGAACTCCAGAAAAAACTGGCCCGTGCACAAAACGTAGATAGTGGCAAGATGAATTCCCTATGTGAATGTGGAGAAATGCATCAGCAACATCAAACTTGGTTATTCACAGACCTGATGAAAAATGCCAACATAGGTTGAGAAAAGGACTCCATTGTGAAGAATTGGTTGAGCCAAGAAAGATCGACAATCGGCCACCAATCTCCTGTCATCTCAGGCACAACAGATAAATGGGAATAAAATCCACGGATTAGTTTGGGGTGGAAATACCACACGTTGGAAGGAAAATGGAGGTGGAAAAGTGAACAGAAAAACCAATCACAATGCCAGAACCTGAAATACCCATGGATCAGCAGAAAAGAAAAACCAGATGTACATCAATTGCAACCACACTCCTACAGACCCCACCCATCTAGGGTAGACAACAATTCCATTGGTGACAGTTGGCTCAAGTGGAAGAGCCCTGAATCTAATGATGGAATCTATTCTGAGTATCCATAAAGCCAGGAACAGAAGCTGGAGTCAAACAAATACAAGAAGAGTGTGATCTGTTCAAAGTGATCACAAGGTCCAATCTGGAACCCCACATATCCAAAAATGGATCTAGTCAGTGGAATCAAAACATACATCCACAAAAAAAACAGCGAGTCAAATTTTGTTTTTTTAAGGAAATTGTAATTGTATGAAAATCCACAAGGCGACGCCAAAATTGCAATCCAGAATGTAACAAAGCACAGCACTGCTTCAGAGAAAACCGTGAACAACACTTTGTTGAGAAAAAAGTGATTAGATTATCTGAGTGAGGTGCTTGTATACAGTACCAGGATAGAAGGAGCATTAATGTAGGTGGAGAGTGTCGCAATGCCAATGACATTTAAGTAGGGTATAAAAGACTGGAGCAAGTGAGACCAATGCTTAAATAGGCAAATTCAAGGTCAAAGAATAGCTAAAATGTCAGCAGAGGTAAGTATGTTTAGCAATAAATACTTCACAAACATTTTGATTACTAGATAAGTCTAAAGATGCTATTATTAACAATTTGTTGAAAGCTATAAAAAATCTGATATTAAACCAAATCCCTATTCAAAATTACCCTATCTATATGCCATTCCTAAACTTCATAAATCTCCCATTAAATGTTGTTTTACTTCTAGTTCAGTAAAAACTACACTAAAACAACCTACAGTTTTATTAAGTAAATTATTGAATCAGTTATTTCCTAAATCAAAACAAAACCCAAGTAGTAAATGTTTTTGGATAATTAAAAATAATGAACCTATCTTAAAAACATTTGAAAATTTAAATAAAAAACAAACATCAGATACAATACTTATGATTTTACTACTTTATTTACAACTATACCACTTAATGATTTGGTAATGGCAATTAATTCATTAATAGATCAATTTATAGATCTACCTATAAAGACAGAAAAAAATTTTACAGCTAACAATTTGAAAAACATGTTCAGTTTTTGCATATATAATAACTATCATTTTGAGAAGCATATTTATAAACAAATAGTAGGTATACTAATGAGTGCTAATTATTCAAGCAGTGTTGCTAATTTATATCTTTACTATTATGAAAATAAATTTATTGAATAATTTTTTAAATCTAGAAATATTTTCTTTAACTTGTAGATATACTGATGATTTAATTAGCATCAATAATTCATTAATAAGTAATTATATCAGTAATATTTATCCTACAGTTCTACAATTCAAAAATGCCTCTATATCAAATACTGAAGTACATTATTTAGATTTAGATCTTAATATACTTAATAATTATTGTTATATTAATATTTATGATAACAGAAATGATTTTATATTTCAAATTTTTGGACTTCCCTCGCCAAACAGTAATACACCAAATAATGTCATACAGATCATCATACGTTCACAGCTACTCAGGTATTGTAGAATTTGTAATAAACAGTTCCTAATTTCCAACATTAATATCTTAGTGAATAAACTGATTTTTAATGGATTTAATAAGATTACTCTTAAGTATTTTAAATTATTTTGTAATAAATATACAAAATATGTATTTAAATTTAAAAATAGTAGTAAAAACAAAATCATAATAAACACAATAAGGAATAATTTCTGATCTTTTTAGGGGAAATTATTGCAATTGCTTATTTGGACTGTATCTGGTATAGGTGTATTAATATAGATGTATCACTTTCTCCATATAAGACCTGCTACTATATAAGTTTTGTAGAACCTTTGAAGATCTTGATAGTAGCATGGATGGGAGCTATACTAACAATTTAGGTTGGATTCAGTATAGTAATACCTTAACACTGTGGTATTATGTCCAAACATCATTATGGGGCTGGAATGCCAACTACAAGGGCAGTTTTACTGTCTCACCCACTGATGTATTGTATTCCAATTATTTCTTTCTCCTTACTGATTTTTTTATTTTATTTATTTATATGTGTGTGTGTGCGTGCACGTGTGAGCAGCCACCTTCCTACATCTGGCTGCAGACAGCAAAAGGTGGTGAAGTTGTGGGATTGAGCACCCACATCTGCTCTTCTTCTTCTTATTTTTTTTTCCTTAAGAATGTGAGGCCTGCCAAACTGAAGTTAAACTAGATAGACTGTGTACCCCAATGCAATTTGGGTTTTACTCCCACCAGTACCTCTAGAGAACAGGGAACACTGCATAACTACCCACCTTATAGTGTGTGCCCAGGTGGTATATGTCTGTTTTGTAGCTGTGTTGTTTCTTTTCTTTGTAATATTACAATTAATCACTTTTCATCTAAGGTATGCTGTGTAAAATTCATGCTATTCTTCCTTATGATACAGATACATACATATGGTGTTTATATAAAAATATATATTGATAAAGTACAGAGTATAATAATAATAATAAATATAAAATTTAGCACAGTGAGGAAGTAAAATAACAATAAGTAAAAAAGGCTTTATTATTAGCTAAATTAAGTGAAAATAGTTATACACCAACACAAGATTCAAAAGAATATGCAGGATATAATTTATAGAGTGAGTATGATTATGAATTGTAAAGAGAACTTTAACCTTGTTCACACCAGTATATTTTAAAATTGTTGAAATTTTTGTGTGAAAAAAACATTTTCTAAGGGTAAACAAATAAAGTGGTTGTATTTACAGTACAACTGTAGATTAATAAACTAATTCAATGTCTATTAAATAATATAGTAAGAAACATTTCATATCTAGTGAAAACTTAAATCAAAAGAGTTTAAACATGTGTAATATCAGACCTATAACACATACTTTGAGAATACAGAAAATAATGTTGTAAATACTTCACATGACAACACATGCATGTAGATTAGTCGACAGAACATTGGAAATAAACCTATGATATATAGCAATTCCTTTCAATATTCACTTGGTCCATTGGAAGTGCTATAATATACTGGACATGATTAAATAATAAACAATATGAGATAGCTATAAGTTTGAAAGATACTTTATGTAAGTACAAAAGATCAGAATAAACTGTTGGGAACCAACAGTTCTGTGATCCAAGAACAGCTAGCATGTGTTTAACAATGTTCATGCTGGCTACCATATGTTTGGAATATTTGAAAAAAAAAGAACTGAACTAATTGAAGAGTAATATGAATTGTCCACATGCATAACTAACATCACTAACATATTAGGTGGCAATCCTCACACATTCACTACACATTATTAACCACAGAAACTAGTTAATTAGTTAGTAAATCATCAATCATTAGCCAGTCATAAGTCAGCAACAATCCATCATAATCAGCACTAGTTAAAAGTTAATCAACAGCAGTCCCTCCTAATCAGCAGCACATACAATGGAACAAACTTCAACTTCTGCATTTTGACTATTAATCTTTCATTAAGATAGAAAAAGTCTCAAACAGTAAAAGTTATTTGTAATAGAAGTGTATGAATCATTGCTATATTCAGATATTGTCAACTATATTGTTTCTAATAACCTTTTTAGTTTTTTTATCAATTAATATTTATTTATTTTAATATTATCAATTTGAAAATATGGCATCATTGTATAAAAATCAATAATTATTAATAAATATTTTTTGTTAAACTTAACCACAACTTTAGCTTCCTTGAGTTGGTGACCTATACATTTCCACAACTTCCACATTTCTAATGATATTTTAATAAATACTATTGTAACTAATTGTTGTAACCAGTAATCCATTACACAAACCTAAACATATTTCAAAATTTAAGCCAAATTCTATATTTCTCTGTAAAATTGAGTACTTGTAAATCTTACTGAAATAAATAAACACAAACCAGTTTATATACAATACGATATGTATACTTATGCATACATACATCTATTATAACATTATACATTGACCATCATCTTTCTGCAGTATATCATTCACAGCAACCCCGAGAGCCTGAACATCCAACATCAGTTGATCTTTAAGTATGCACAAATAGATGTACAGCTTCTAGGTGCCACCAATCAAATCAGAATAAACATCTCAAATGATATAATGAAAACAACAGTAATAATGGAGGGAAATGGTAGTAAGTATACTGAATTAGTGGTTGCTAGTGCAGAATTGGTTTGATAAAAGCACATCTGCCTGGGCATCACTCGTCACAGATTTGGATCACGTGAAAACACGTTAAGGGACCATGAAAGGTAGCAATGAAAAGACTTACCTCTCTCTATAAACTAGCTGAAACAATTAAGATAGCTACAGGGGGTAGGCAAAAACGATAAGGAGAAAAGGCTGCCAGATCAGGCAACTAATGTAAGATGAAAGTATTGGGGGAGGTCCACATACCAGTCCACACAATGACCTCCAGTGGGCAATTTGACTGGGCTGCTAATGACATAGAAATGTGACAAATCTAATTAAATGTGACTCGCAGAAGAACCCTCACCTTCAAAGACAACCCAGAAAAAAAATCATTGTTTAGCATCTCTAAAGGCATTAGAGCAGGCACCAAAACCTTCAAGACCCTCACTGAACATGACCACGACCAAAATCTGATAAGACATAGAAGTAAGAAATAGTGATGAACATGTGAAAAGGACTTTAACCCTTTTCCTGTCTGACATAGTCTTGGGTAAGAAGAACTGGTCTGAGGATGTAGAGAGAATGAGAAAGCAGTTTGTGGACAAATAGTGCAAATCACTGACCAGTGATGTCTGTAGATGAGTAGCCATGAAAAATAAACCTTCAGGTAAAGGGGATACATGACATATAAGAGTCAGGGCACAAACAGGTACTGAGAAGGAGCCTGTATTGTAACCTTATTATACCTGTTAGGTAACTGGAACGATCATTTGGAACCAAGGACTCAAAGCTACTTGAGAAGTCCGTATAGTACTGGGGACTCAAAAATTATATAGTCGCGATAATCGAATGATAGTCAATAAGGCTGCCTTAAACAGGGCAACTGTGGAAGATGCAAAAATCTCTACCAAAGAGCCAGGTCAAAAAACGAGTTATGGTTCGCACTTCTGCCCGAAATGGGTTCAACCTCTTCTCAATACACCATTGCCAATATACGTGTCATTTCCATTGACAAATGTTCATCTCGTAGTAAGCCAAAACTAAGACAGATACATGGCAACCTTAAAAATTAAACCCCGTTGCTGTGTGAAAGACTGCATTATCTCCATAACTGAAACTTGAGTTTCTGGATAGCTGGGTGTACCAAGGCAGATCATGGCTGCCTCCACAGAGATGGCCAAAAAAGAAGTGGAAGAGTTGGACATTTCAGAAGGTATTGCAGAAGCAAAATCCAGGGCGTAGCAGCCAATCTGGTGCTATCAACAGGACCCGACAATGGGTTCGAACAAATCATATTCAGTACCCTGTGTAACAGATGAAGGGGAGGGAAGGCCTAGAGTTGTAATCCCGTTCTGTTCTGATGTAATGCATCCAGTATGAAAGCTCAAAGATGAGGTACTGGAGACTAAGTTGCCAGTAGCTGAGTGATTTCAATGAAAGGCCAACCCACCAATCAGAGTTGCAAAGTTAGAGCCAATCCAACAGAACCTTGTAATGCAGCATCTATCTGTCAGGAGAATCAGTGAGGATTGATACAATTGACCTGCTAACACAGGCATCACCCATAGAACATGGCAAGCTTGTAGGGTGATAAGATAAGAATGGTCCCGAGAAAGGAGGTCCAAAAATCGAAAACAAGGAGCCCTGGACCAAGTGCCTCCTCAATGAGAGACACAAAACACCATCACAAAATTGGGAGTGAGGCCTGACAGTTTTCTCCTTAATAAGCCTAGACCGTGAGGCCTGACAGTTTTCTCCTTAATAAGCCTAGATCGTGAGGCATTCATTGCCTGCTAAAGATCATGAAGGCCAAAAATATTGTGTACACAAGTCTCTTTGTCCATGCATTGACCCTAATTCCTGACTGTTGGTATACACACCCCATCTTAGAAGCAAGGCATTCATGAAAAGATGGAACTCTGGACAAGGTAGCAGTAGAGAAACCATATCATAGTAGTGTCCCAACTTAACAACCCCTCAAGATCAAAGACTGATCCAAACTGAGAAAACCAGTGAATTGGTGTTTATGATCACTTGGTCACATAAAGACTATTGAAAGGATCTCTTGTGCTTTTGTCCCAAAGGTATAAGGAAATCGAGTGATACCCACATTCCTATAAGAGAAAGAACCATCTGTGCTGTGGAAAAAAAAGAGAGATAAGACTCTGACGTCTTATTCCATAGTGTTGTGCTGGATAGGAGTCAACTGAGCCTGACTTAGAGATGAGATGAAAAACAAAAAATTCCCAGACTGATGACATGTGGAATTGGAGCAAGGATAGGTGTCTCAGCCTTTGAAAATGAAGCCTGTCTTGATCATTTCTGAAAGCAGAATCAGGATGTGATACTCTGACAGTTGACGAGATAATTCCAGCAGAAACCAGTTTTTCATGGGATGGTGAGTGCACAGTCCAATGGAATGGAAGTGATGAGAAAGTTCATACAATATGGCAGAGGCCATGTGAAGTCGATGCGAGTCCAAAAGTAAAAAACCTGGAACAGCTCCCAGACCTTCAGCCATCAAGTAAGGAGCAGGCCTAAAAACAACTGGGAAAAAACCCAAAACATCACACTTTTGAAGAACCAACAGAAGAAAACAAATCAAAGGCAACTTATTCTAAAGTGGCCTTTTAGTTTTTTTTCATTTTCTCTTTCCTTTAACTCTCTCAAAACAGGCTCGGTCAATTTGACCACCCACGTGACCTCTTTGTACTCATTTAAAGTTAGAAGTATTAAATCTATAAAGTCTTAGATTTAATATTTCTAACTTTAAATATAGTGTGTATATCTACACAAAATTTGGCAGTCTTTCAGTAACATTATAAATCTTTCACATACAAAAAATCATATATTTGAGTGAAGTATTTTTAATAAACTAAAATAAAGATTTCTCCATTAATATATTCAGTATTTGTTTTGAATAGGCCATGTACAAAGTTATTTTTCATTTTAAGATTAAAAATACTTTTCTTCATCTTAAAAATCTCAAATTTCCTTTATTTAATCTCTAAAACCTCCTAAATACATTTCAAATGTTTTTTTTTTTTCAGTAAAACTTTATATTTTATCTGTTATTTTTTCTACCCTATCTCTATACGGGATTGGTCAATTTGACCAACCTTGTAACCACCCAAAAAAAATCAAAATAAATATAAATTATCCTTTTTTTCTATCTATAATGA
>NW_013665956.1:190223-191069 GCF_000517525.1 Limulus polyphemus | reverse complement strand
ACAGGTTGGTGTGGCAGGAGGGGTATGATTTTCTATTGGATAGCTCTGTAAACAAACATAATTGAAGGCTATAAAGATTATGGTTTGTCTCAGCAATGACTATTTTATAGTAATTTACATTTAATTTTGTACTTTTTGAAGGGGTGGTGGATAAAAAAAGAGAAGAAAAGATGTCACACTAGGGGAAATTCAGGATTTTTTTAAATGTTGCCTTGTAGAATTACGAACTTAAAACTTATATACTATTAAAATATGGATTATTAGCTACAATTTTATGTTCTACTAATTGGTATAACATAAACAAAAAATAAAATTTTGAAAGGAAGACACTAAAACTTTGTGTCATGTGCAGTAAAGGATACCTGTGGTGATAGGGTTAAAGATAAAGACTATGTTGATTACAAATTGAAAAGAACAACCTTTTGTGAGGTTTCTTTTATTAGAGCAAAGCAATGTTGGGCCATCCACTGCATCCATCTGAGGGAATCAAAGTTCAGATGCCAGCTCTACGAGTCCCCAAACTAACTACTGTCACACAAGGGGACTAAAAAGCCAACATACTAAAAGAAGATGCAGGAAAAAGCGAATCTAACTTCTCTCCAGAATGTCGAGGATCACCCTCAATTGTGGTCTTGGAGCCCTCCAGAGGTCCGAATGTATGTCTACATTTCACTACGAATAAGATCACCAACAATCTCAACTGAGGTACAACATTTCTATTGCTGGTGCAATCATTCTCAAGAACACAGACCTTAATGGTAGAGAAAGGTTTTGTAAGAATAAACTTTACAATTAAAAACCTGTGTACTTGAGAATGATTGCATCAATGATCAAAACACTGCAGCT
>NW_013665956.1:189488-190188 GCF_000517525.1 Limulus polyphemus | reverse complement strand
CTCACATTATGCTATCAAATTACATTATCTACGTGTTACTCCCATGCATGTCTTGTGAAACATTTTTATTATATTATTATTATTGTTTATTTTACCTAATTTAATCTTAACTAACCTAAAAATATCCCTATTTTTACATTTTAATTACTTTTATAACAATAAATAAGAATAAACATGAAAAACAAGAAATAAAGTACTTACCCAATCTTCTTTTTTGTTACTGTTGATTGTTGATGACACTTAAACCTACTTTTTCATACTAATGGTAGTAATGCATTAAATAATTTTTATTTGATTAAATAATGCATTAAATAATACAGAATAATAACATGCAAAAAAGTAAAAAGTTTCCTCTAACTTTCAAAATTTTTCTGGCTTTCTATCTGTGTGACAAGAACCATTACAACTTCATCCACACTAGTCATTAACTTTCCCACATGAATGAAGTTTGTAATCTGAGTGAAGTTGATGCTTATCTGTTCAGAATACAATGTTATATAGTACATTAATTGATAGATGAAAACCTTGACTTTCTATTTGTTATAGATAATATATAATTAAACATAAGAGCGAACTATTAACAAATCCTGAAAGGGAGGATGTGACAGGTTGGTGTGGCAGGAGGGGTATGATTTTCTATTGGATAGCTCTGTAAACAAACATAATTGAAGGCTATAAAGATTATGGTTTGTCTCAGCAA
>NW_013665956.1:186561-188787 GCF_000517525.1 Limulus polyphemus | reverse complement strand
ATATTTCCTCTTAGAAGGTAAAAAAAAGTGGGTGTTGAAAAATTTATCAGGACCTTGATGTGATATTGATTAGATTACAAACCTCAACACATCAAAAAAATAAGCCCATGTTTGCCTGAAGTTTAGCGGATCTATGTGACACTTCACTGTCTTTTATTCTTGCTCAATTTGTGGATGTCTTTAATGCCACATGTTGGCAGAAAAACTGGGGTTGAGGCGTTGAGATGGCATAGTCAGCAGATAAAGCCTCAAGAGATGACAAATAGAGCAAAAAAAAACAGACTTAACCAAAATGATGGAGCACAAAGTTTTTGGGCCTCAGCACAAGCAGTGCTATTCAGAGTTTTCATACAATGCCTGTATAAAATTAAGTGATAAGAATTCCAGAATCCTCTCCTCTCCTTCCTGCATAACCATGTACATAATCACATGCATGGATCCCAGAGGATGTAAGACATACAAGCAGAAATTGTAAGGTCTCCTCACTATGAATGAAAATACACTTCAAAAAAATTAATACATAAAGCAAAAGAAACTAGAACAAGTATAAACAGGAATAAACAATCTTTATTTATGCACATGATTTTGTAATATGTTTTCTTGACTATGGTTAATGTGCTAGTATAAGTGTTATATCTTGTCAGTTTCTCAGTAATATTTTCACTGCCTGACCACTCAAGCTCTAATGAAATATATCTTCACTGGAAAATATAAGAAGGATTGTAGGATATGACCAGGATTTTAACACTTTCGTTACACACATTGTTAATGAGTTACATTCAAAAGTTAGTTAAGCTACTTTCTTATCTTGGTATATGAATAAATTTAGCATAAAAACATAACTAATAATTCAAATGTTAATAGTATAAAAGCTTTGAGTTCTTAATTTTATAGGGCAATATTAAAAAAAAAATCCTGAATTTCCCCTAGCATAAACATTGTAACATTTTCTCTCTAAACATCCCCTCTTCTCTAATTTATTTTCCACCTGTCCAAGAAGTATAAAATTTAATGTAAATTACTCATTATAATATTGCTGTCATTGCTCAGACAAAACATAATTTTTATACCCTTCAATATTATTTGTTAGAAAGCCATAAACTAGAAAATCAGACCCCACTTGTCATATCCTCTCTTTTAGAAATTGCCAATAGTTTTTCTGATGTTTAATACTATATTATTTATAACCAACAGAAAGGACAAAGTTTTAATCTATCAAATAACGTATTACACTACATTGTCTTCTGTACAGAAATTGTCTATTTCACTTCCAGTTCAAACTTTATTCCCACAATAAATACATCGACGAACTTAGTTGAATTTTTAGTGACTCTTGTCACATAGTTAGAAAGCCAGAAAAATTGTGATAGTTATGGAACATCATTTGCTTTTTGCAAGTTATTATTTTGTGTTTTTTGGTACATTATTTAACGCAAATAAAAAATTGTTCAGTGCAGAAGTACCATTAGTATAAAAAAGTAGGGTTAAATGTCACTGACAGTCGACAGAAAAAAAAAAAAAGACCCAGGTACGTACTTCATTTCTTGTTTTTCATGTCTATTCTTTATTTATTATTATAAAAGTAACTAAAGTGTAAGTATTAGAAACTTTTTACGTTAGATTAGGTAAAATAACTAATAATATTAATAAAAAAATTTCATGGGTACACTTACAAGTAGCTTGTGTGTTAGGTAAATCGACAGGGTAACGTGAGCTACACATTCGTCAAGTGATTTACAACTTATATGGCATGAATATTATGTAATCCTGTCAGTTTTCCTAGAGTATATATGCGGAAAAAGCCATTATAACCACTGGAGAGTTTGTAGCATGATGATCAAAGAAATATGATCAGAAATGAGATTTTTTAGACACAAATACAGCTTAGTTAAGAAGCCTGATAAATGACAGTGAAATTTTGTGGTATCGGTATAGTAATTTATAATTTTTGGGTATTCCAAAATGCATAACTAAAATCTACAAAAATGAATTTTTCTACCTACCCCATGTGTGAAATTCGATGAGGCTATTGTACCCAAGAACAACACATGGGTACAAAAGACTTCATAACATTATAAATAGTAGAGATTGTTTTCTTTATATTTTTCATTTACTGTTCTATCTTTTAAGAAAAATAACTGAAATTTAAGAATTTATTTGTAAATAGTAATAATATATATATATGTATGTATGTGTATATATATATATATATATATATATATATAT
>NW_013665956.1:178159-185769 GCF_000517525.1 Limulus polyphemus | reverse complement strand
ATGTGTAGTTTCATCTTACAATTTGAAGTCATTCTAGAAAGAAAAAGTAACGTAGAATTATTTTGATTTTTTGGTCATTACAACATCAGTCAAATTGATCAACCTCATATAAAGTTAGGGTAGAGAAAATAACAGATAAAATATAAAGTTTTACTCAAAAACCTTTTTGAAATTTAGTTAGGAGATTTTAGAGATTATGCAAATAAAGTTTGAGATTTTATAGATGAAGAAAAGTAATTTTAATTGTAACATGAAAAGCACTTTGTACTCAGAACAGTCAACACTTTGACACCATTTATTCATAGAGAAATATTTAGTGAAAAACTTCATCAAAATTTTTGATTTTTTGTCTACAAATGACTCTTGATTATTGAATGCTTGTGAAATTACGTGAAGATACAAACATATTAGAAATTATAGTATGGAAACTATAAAGGTCAATTTTAGGTCACGAACTCACATGAAATGACCCAGCCTGTAGCAAGAAAGTTAATGCAGCATTCTATTATCCTTGGTTACCCACTAGCTCATAACAGTCTGTCCAAATTTCATCACCACTCCTTTAACTGTGTATAATCTACGCCTTAGGGAAGAGATAATACAGTAGCCTAGCTAGGCAAATTTAAACTCTTTTGAACAACCATTTTGTCATGTAACCTTAGAATCAGGCAAGGAATGATATCAAGTAAGAATAAAATCTGGCAATTATCAACTGCTACAAAGCATCCTGTCTGACTTGCAGGCATCTCCTGTTCAGGAAGTGCAGTTTAGAGTTTACTTGTACTATATTTTAAATTAATTATACTAAGCACATAACATATATTAAAGTGCAATTTGAAATTTTTAAAAAGGTCATCAGTAATTATTCTCATGGCAAGTATACAAAAAGTCGTATATATTTTAAAAAAAAAAATTAAATTATTACTGAAAGTAATCAGTTTGGAAATTAAAAAATAAACAAGTATAAAGCAAGAAAACTTAACTTCATGCAGTTATTTTTATTTTTGTATTACTATCTTATATTTATGGAAAAGCTACTAAAGTTACCTGCTGCTGTACTTAATTTTGAACAACCAACCAGATGGAAGGCAACCAATAAGCAGCACCTTACCACTCAGCAACTAAGGAATTTACAGTTACTCTTATAATCCACCCACAGCTTAAAGTGCAAGGAATATTTATGGTATCAAATGGATTCAACCCAGTTTGCCAGCTCCAAAATTCAGAGAACTCTACCATTTTTTCTTGTGTTCTTTTCATTTTTTATATTGAATTTTAGTGCATTTATTTCTGACTTATTAAGGTTCACTAAAATTATCTTTTTATTTCACTGAAAAATAATTAGTTATCTTTATATACCTTTTCTTTAATTTTGATACAAGTCAAAACTGAATACCCCTTTGCCCTGTTGATAAATTCAAATTACTTACACTTTTGCCTATGTTAAAAACAATATTTATTCCATCAATGTATTTTTTTTATTGTTCTGTAAAGAGATTCTTTTAAAATATCTTGACTTAGAGAGTGAATAAAGAAAAATGGTCAATCTTTTTTTTTCTTTTATGATTACCAAAGAATTCATATAAACAAAAAACAAAAAATCCCTTCATGTCAAAAGAAAATAATAACCTTTCATTGTCAATGCTTTAAGATCTTGAGTTACTAATATTGTGAAAAATTTGTACCACAGTAATAAGTGTTGCTGAATTTTTAATCCACTTTGTCTAAATCTAAGACTTTGCTTCTATAACAAATGTGGTCTGAGTCACAATTGTGAAAAATACTAATACTTCTTTCTACAATTTTCCAAACTTTAATAAAAAAACTTACTTGGGCTGCTATTTTTCCTTTTCCCATTCTCAAGTCATTACGTACAATAAGTACCAATTTGCATTCTCCTTTCCAGTCAGAAAAACTCTAATAAAATAAAGCATTTTATATATTCTTGAGAAATCCATCATAAAATGTGTTACACAAAGTTGTAAACTACACTTTTAAATCAAACATTCAGGTCAATAAGGTAATATTTAGTTGCAGTTCCCTGGAAAACTCATTTAAAATATTACTAACTAAAAATTATATCTTTTTTTACAAATTTCTCAAGTTTCAGACAATCCCAAAGTACCATATTTACGTGTATGTGCATTCAAGAATATTACAAAGAACTGAGTACATTATATTAAAACAATTTTGAATAAACATATCAGCAAGTCACATTACAACCACAGCTGATATAAAGCTATGGTGGCATGGCATGTATCACAACTACATTTTGACATTGTCAAGTGTTTCATAGGTAGAGTGATACCACAGTAAAGTGATTACAGTTGAAAAGGGTTTGAAACAGCCCTTTCCCAAGCACAATATTCATACATTCAGAACTTGAAGATGGGTTCAAGTTAGGGATTTAAAGCTTTCAAGATGAGAATATCCTTTGTACTTAATGGAATTGGAAAAAAGAAAAGGAAAATGGATCAACTTGGGGAACTAAGGTCATCCAGAAAAAGACCTGAAATAAATTGTACCTCAGTCATGATAAGCAAAGTCCAGCACCTTGTAACAGGTGCAATTTCACAAACAAAGGGTAGTGGCAAAAGTGGTCCATGTGCTCTAGGCAACATAATCAAGAAGGATCTCCACTTGGAAAAACAACACAAATCATATGTACACAAGTCACTTACATGACATATTCATTAAATGAAAACCAACTGTATGAATAATAATATCTAGCTGGGGAAAAAAAGGCAGTATATGGTGAAACTCTAAGAATCATATACACCTCAATAGCTGTAACAAGTTTCTTGCCATTTTCTAAGGATCAATAAGTGAAAAAAATGTGCAAAAGTGGTACATGACATGTTATGGCACCTTTTTGAAGAAACTCATGATGATTGGATACTCAGCCAGAGGCAAGTTAAGGATCAGGAAAGTGGAAAAAAGGTTGAAGGTAAACTCTGTGTACTATCAGACATATAGTCTGAATCCTATGCACTATAAAGAAGTATTTATAAACAAATTAGGCCAACAGGGTAGAGTCACCATGATATGGCATCCAATTAATAAACCCCTCAGCTATAAAATGAAATGGGCATTCATGCTATTACATATAAAGACATACTGATCAAACCACTAGACACAAAACTGATGGTTTTCAGTGGAAAATCATTGTCCTCAAACTAAATGGATTATGAAGATCCAGCAGTGTGCTTTGAATACAACAGCGTTTTGCAAAATAAACTATGCTGCAGGGTTATTGTCACGATGCAGTCATCATGGCGACATACTGTTAAAAGATGGTGAAACTCCGAAAATGTTTTAATATAATGCACTGAACCCTCTATGCATTGCTTTCTGATAACCATTGCATTTCCAATTACCTATTTTTTCTCATTAAAATTTTGTTGTCCTTACAAGTTACAACCCCTTTTTAAAAAAAAGTTTTTTTTATTTTTATTGTTTATTGTTATTTGCATCTGATATTGTTATTAATTTGGAAACTTCTTGTTACCTTTCAAAAAATTAAAAACCTCAGAGTAAGTATGAATTTATGTATTTAAATTTTGAACAAGTTTTTTGTTGTTGTACAAAGTATACACACAAAGCTTGGAATAATTCATAATCAGTAGAGCTCACTGTATTTCTATATTTCACTTACATGTGAGTATTTGTATGTATTTTTGTTTCACACTTCATTTCTTTCACAAACTATTTTAGTTCTAAACTTACTAAATAATTTCATTTATAATTCAAAGTAAAATTAACTATAAATCATTTACAGTGTACAACTTATAAATTTAAAACAGATAAACCAAGTGTATAGAGTGTGGTATTTCCCATTCAACAGTTTTCCCACACAGTAGTCAGTTAAGCTCACTACCTGGAGGTTCACAGAATACTGGACCATGGAATATAGTGATCTATAACTGGGATTACCTAGAAGAAAGACTCAGCATAGATATATGCACAAGTATACAAATATTTATTTACAATAAGAAAATTTAACATTTTCCAACAGTGAAAATGTATTTCTAATAGATACTTACCTCTTCTCACATAATAGCTTTCCATGATTTGTGCTGCCATCTATGTCTGGAAATTTTCACTCCCACCTAACTCCACATGATTACATGTAGTATAGGTGCATCGTAGCATACAAATGAGCATGCAACAACCTTCCACTAATAGTAAGTATTTATCAGAAATACATTTTCAATGTTGGAAAATTTTAACTTCCGATACAATATCTTTCACCATCGCATAATAGCTAGAATCCCATATTGAAATGGTGGAGGGCCTGGTGCAAAGGTTACTTAGATAAGTAGTCTTAGGAAAGTGTCTGAAGAGAACACATGGAGTGTGATACTCTAATATATAGGGTCACACCCACGGGAGACTGCCTCAAATCTATACCAGGGTATATTGTTCACTCACTGTAAAGATATGCGCGCTAATCTAGGCAGTTGCATAGAGTGGCTGGGGCACATCAGACTGTATTCGATGGGTAAACTCCAGTCCAAAGCCAGGCAGCATCAGGTATGTGTCTTTCAGTGTGCAGTAGGAGGAGGATCTCAACCGTATTTCCGGGTGGTGGTAGGATGGGGAAAAGTCAGCCAGAGGGGTGAACTGCATGTGGTGGATTCATCCAGTACAAAACCAGGCAGCATCAGGTTTCTGTCTTCTGGTCCACAGTAAGAAGAGAGTACTCACCATCTACACCAACAGAACACCACTCCTCTACTCTTGACTGAGTGAAAGTGGTCACACTCAGGAGGGGAAGCCTCCATGAACCACTACCCCAGCAGCTAGGAACTAGCTATGGCAACGACTCCTGTACTCCACTAGAAGAGAGAGCAAACATGAGGTGGAGAGTCTGATAGAATGCAACACCTTAAGACTGTGCAATTGGTGACCATTAAAATCCTGTTTTGAAAAGCAAGCTGATCTCAATTTATTCAATTAGAACTGGAGGGATGGGCAGCAACCCCAACACTGCTTTACTCACAACAGTCCATTAGTTGGTACAGTCTAAAAAAAGACATTATTTATGAAGCAAATTAACACAAGAAACTCTTGATCAGTCTTATGGAACACCTTATCTCATCAGTTAGCATTATAGACTCTAAAGTTCTCATGGTGCAGAGTTAAAGTTATGTATACCCCAACAGGCAACATTCACCACAGAGCAGGATCCAGGGATTTAGAAAGAGCCCATTCAGGACCTGTATGGGATACGGAGAATGGCAATGGGTGGCAAACAATATCCAGATGACGAAGGGATTGTGAAAGAGGAAGTGGCATGGAGGGAAATGAATGAAGAAGGTTCAAGAGTGGAAACCATGGCTGTGCTGGCCAGAAAGGAACAATAAGAAGGACCAGACACAGAGGGTGTGAATAAGTGACAGGACTCAGGGGTAAAGAATGAATAGGAGGGTACGCATATGGATAAAAACTGGCCCAATCCTGACTGAATGCATCCTAGTGAGCTCCAAAATACTGATATGTAGAGTCAATTCAACCAAAGACCAACAACTGATGATCTCCTGAGAATCTAAGTATGCTCCCCACCCTGTCAGAGATGCATCTATAAAGAGATGAATATCAGGATGAGGAGAAGGAAGAGGAATACCAGCTGAGGTGTTGGCTCCATCAAGCTACAAAGCAAAATCAAATTATAAGATGGAAGGAAGAAAAATGGAGGAATCCAAGGGATCCTGAGCAAGGACTATTGATCATGCAGCACCCATTGAAGACAATGCATGTGTTCATAACCCTAAGGGACAAGGGATGTCATGGAAGCTCAAGTCTCCAAAAGAGAGAGAACCTCACGTGCTGGAAAAGAGAATACGACGTGGCTTTGGATATCAAGTACTCCATATCCTTCAAAGGAGAAGGCTGGTCTTTGCTGTGGTAGGAGTTGACCCCCCCCCCCCAATGAATAAGGTATTGAGTGGGGGTGAGCTATGACTTCTCCAGTTTGACAGGCCACCCCAAAGATCTGCCTCCTAAAGAAGGAGATGGATATGGTTGTGAAAGGCTTGCTGTGAAGGAGCCAAAAGAAGCCAATCATCCATGTAATGGTGAAACAGCAGTCCTAGTTCAGTTTATGAATATGATTAGCAAAGGCTCTGATGACACCACAGAAGATGTATGGAGCCAAAGCCAGACTGAATGGTAGAGCATGGAATTGAAACATCTGCCCCCCTCCCCATGAACAAATTGAAGGTAACATCTGGATGCAGGAGAAATAGGGATATAAAGGTAAGCATCCATGATGTAAAACTTGGTCATCCAAAGACCTGGAGTAAAACCATTTGAGGCTGGGAAAAGATTCCATGGTGAAATGAGAGAGGTTGATGATGCAGTTTATATTCAAGAGATCAAAAGCTGGATGCCAATCCCATCTTCTTGGGGACAATGAACAGACGGGAATAAAACCCTGGAGAAGGGAGTAACACCTGTTTAATAGCATCTTTCTGCAAAAGATCCAAAACTGCTTCAGAAAGATGGTGGCAAGAGTGTGGATCCCTAGAAGTAGGGAAAGAAATGGGAACTGGAGATAATGGGAGAGGAGAGGAAAAACAAAGAATCAGACCATTTGCTAACACCCAGAGAATCTAACAATCTGCTACAAAAGGATGTCACAGATGATAGATGAGTAAACTGGGCCAACCACACCCCCACTAAGCCGAAGCCTAAGAAGGTAGTCTCTGATGATACTGGCATCTTAAAAAGTGGTGATGGGACATTTGACCACTAAAAGCCAAAACACGGGATGGTGGGACAGTGAAAGGGGAAGAAGTTGAAGGTTGAGAAGCAGGGATAGGATCAGGAGATCATTGAGAAAGTTGGGAAACAAGAAAAGAAATAGAGGAATTGTGGTGCACACAAGTTTCTAAAGAATCGGAGACATCTCCAAAAACAGACTAGCAAAGAAAAGTAGCCAGACAAAAGTCATACAGATAAGTAATAGGCAAATGCACAGGTGACAAAAAGGCATCCCTACCAAGGAGAACCCAACAACAAAGCAACAATCTATGGAATGACAAAGCTGAAGAAGACAAATGCACCAACTTGAAGAAAAGAGGGAATGCGTATCCACTTAAAGCCCCTCAGGGGAACAGTGGATGGCTTCAGAAAGGAGATGAATAGATAAAAGATAATGTAGTAGAGTTGTTACAGTAAAACTAAGACAAGTGAACTGGGCAGTAGGGAATTGAAAGGTAATAAAAGGATCAAAGCCCATGCCTGAATCAGATTACGAGTGTACGAATTCTGTTGTGAAATAGATTCCAATCTGAAGATATTTTGTAGGTACGGTGGATGAGGGCGTGGATGGTTCCAGTTTTGTATCTTTGAGGGCATTCACTTTGAGCGTTGAGGTAGATTCCCTGGCTAGTGGGTTTTTGCTAGACAGATGTGGCATATGTGCTGTTGTTGGCGTCGATATGTACATCCAGAAAATTGATGGTTTTGTCAGTGGCTATTTCGTAGGTGAATTTAAGCACAGAGTTGTCCTGTAGGTTCAGATTGGAATCTATTTCACAACAGAATTCGTACACTCCGACAAACATTCATCAATAATGGATATAGTAATACCATATTCGACAAGA
>NW_013665956.1:173120-177752 GCF_000517525.1 Limulus polyphemus | reverse complement strand
AACGCATTCGAAACGCGTCGGCAAACTCATCACTAGCTACAACTTTTACCCGTTGTTCTAACAACGTTAAGACGGCTTATCGACTTCTTGAGAAGAATTCTAAGAAGAAAGTAAACCTACAGACATCGGTCTTGTTTAACAAAATTTACCAAATGAATAAACGTGCTATTGAAGAGAATGCAATTTGTTAATGTTCGCCAAACACTGATTTTTCAGAATACAATTTCAATAATGAAATAATCTCGACTATTTTTTACAAGTAGCATAAAGAATGTCTAAAATGACCAACTCATTACTTCTGAAATTCTAAATGTTATGACAATTACATTAAAAACAACAATAAACACAGTGAATAAAGTCTAAACATAAGCAAACCACAACTGGAGCAGGAAAATAAAATTTGGTCTACGTAACAATCAGTCATATCGGCTGGGTAATATTACTGAAATGAGCCAATATCATTGAACAGTACTGAAAATTTTTCAAAACTATATCCTACCTAATTCTGATGATCATAAACGAATGCAAAAAGAAACTATTATTTACAACAGAAATCAAAACAACTGTATATAAATAATTTGGTGGCTTTCTTGAAAACTAATAATAAAAAAATCCAAATATGAGTTTAATAACTTAAAATAAATGAATATATATATGCATTTTATCAATATGTTAACAAAGTGAAATACACACCAATTAGTTCAAAACTACATAGTATAGTATAACAGGAAAAAAAAATAACCTAGAATGTCAAGTAGAACAAAAAAAGGGTTGAGAAATGATCAGGGGTGAAATTCTCAAAAACAAAAGTAGAGGTACTCAGCTGAATGAAATGGACCTGTTTTTGAAAAAGAAGAAAAAATTTTAATGTAAACATAAAAATGTCAAAGCAACTCAAATAAGTCCCAATACTAGTACCGCCTTAAAAAATAAGCCCCGAGTTCTTATGATACCAAATATAGTGTATCTTAACTACTGAATAATTTTAATTCATTGTAGCTTTATAAATAAGGAAAAAACTGATTTGGCCAGCCATACACTTCATCACTCATGTATGGGTTAAATTTAAGATTCTGAAAGCAGGAATATTGTAACATTCAAAATAAATCAGACCAGAAGTTTTTACTTCATCTCCACTTACAAAAAAAACATCGACACTTTAATAGGCTAACCCACAAAATTGTAAAAAAAAACATAGAAGCTGATCCTAATTATTCATTTTCACAAAACAACATAATTACTAATAAGGGAATACAAATCTTATAAATATTTGATATTACCATGTAATAAAATAATTTTATTGTACTTTAATAATTTAATAATTATTTAAATAAGATATTTCTAAATTACATAAAGTTCAAAATAGCTCTAGGTTCTAATTCTTCATCCACCCAAGATTTAGTTAATTAATTATGTTCAGAATGCTAATCAAATTATTACAGTATTTTTTGACATAAAAAACAATAAGTTTTTAAAAATAAATGGAAATATTATGCAATATAAAGCTACATCATGTTCACTACATCAACACAACCAAGCTATTTTTACATGTATATCCAAGTAACATTGATAACTATAAATTAAAAGATTGAAAACCTTCTGGTAAAATCTCGGATCTCCTACATTCATGACTCACTAACACTGCAAAGGTCTCAATGCATAACTTGTCAAATTGTTACAAATTACTGCAAAATAGAAAACACACCAGAAAGAAGTACAATTTTGAGGAAATGATCTCTGTAAGGCAGCAAATATTAGTTTGGAATTACTGTTATGGAGACAAAGCCAAGAACAGGGATCTGTGATGTCACTCAGTTCATATTTGACAGTGTTACAGTCATAGTTTAATTAAAACCTTCATTAAGAATGTACATAACACTGGCATTAAAATTTGTACATTATCTAAGTTTTAACTTATTAATTTTAAAAAAAATTATTTAAATAATTCTCAAACTTCATTTTTTGTGTCACATGACATGTCTGAACTCCAATTTCTCCAATTCAGAATTGTCTAACATCAAAATTAGGATGTTACAGTTTCCAACCAATTAGAAACAAACAATACATAATTACAAGGAAGAACTTAAAATTTTAACATCAGTAAATCTACTAAACCCACCAAAAAAGCCTTTCTCCTCTCTCTCTGCTTTTGAGACTGTCTTGCTTTTCAATTTTACATGGCTGATGGACTTATTGAAAATCAATAGAAAGAACAGATTCTCCTTACAAAAATCGTTCATATCTTTGTAAACCACTAATTAGCAGAATTACATGGTTTGTGATCATGTTTTGTTGGTTGGAAACTAAAGGAATTTTTTTAACTTATTTATACCTTACTTAGCTATATACATTATAGTACTCTAAGAATATGCTATTCTAGTAACCAATATATTTTTTAATTCTAAAATTCATGGACACCCAACAAGGCTCAGAGAAAAACATCTTCAATATTTACTCAAGTGCAAGCGAGTTCAAATACACAGTAAGTACAACAAATCCCTGTTTTTATGCATACAATTTATTGTTATATATTTTTTAATGAAAATAACTAAAATGTAGGAGTTAGAAACGTCTTAGCTCTGTCTAAGAAAACTTCAGTAAAATAAAATAACATAAGTAGCTTGGAACTTTTTAACCAGTACTGCAGTCAGTGCAGAGGAAAAAAAATGGCATTAATCATTTTATTTCATATTTTTTTAACTTTTCATTTTACTGCACATTGGAGATTTTCCTACAGTTAGTGTTATGGTAGAGAAAATGAAATAAAATATTCCTAAGTTTCACAAAAAAAAAACTTTTGATATTTGTTTGGAAGGTTCTACAGGCATTCAAATTAAATATGAAACTGTAAAATGAGAAAAAAAAAATTCATTTTTAGCACAAAAATGAGTTCTCACTCAGATGGATTCATTAAAGTCTTAAAAGCTTTAGTAAAAATACTTTATTAAAAAATCAAATTTTTTGTGTACAGCAGACTGTAATGTTTTCTAAAAGCTTGTCAAATTTTATAAAGATATACAAAATATATTCAGAATTATAGTAAACATTAGTATGTATAACTTCACAGATATGAACAGAGCCCAAATGAATACAGAGCTGCAATTTGTAACACTCTGAATAATCAGTTCAGCTGCTTGTAGGGAGTTTGTATTGCTTAAAGCCATCTTAGTTATGGTAAATAAGTTGAAATGTTTAACAGATATACCACCACAAAGTTAAAAAACTCAAACCCTATTTAACAATTATTAAGTAGAACTGGATGCAAGGCTATAGAAAGGGGCCAAACATGTCATGCTAACCACTTTTTATTATTCTAAAAAAATAGCATTCACCAAGAGTTAGAGAGTCAGATACAAACTGCACAATGATACAGCTCAGAAAAAATACAGCAGTCATAATGCAAGTGTTCTAGTTAAATTTGTTTTAATATTCCGCCCCAAGAGAAAGCACTAGATACAAATATTACTTGCTCATGAGTAGTGCACAGCAATTAACTTGATCAATCATTTACCTAGGAGCATCATACATCAATCAGTATCACATAAAAATACTGATTAATCAAAATTATGATTAAAATGATTAATAATATCACAAAGATAATCAACTAATCAAAATTAGTTTTACAATTATTAGTTTTTTCATTATTTAAATTATACAAGTAATCAAAATATTGCCATTGTGGTGTCTAATTATTTTTCATTAATACAATTTGTCATGATATAAAAGACTGTTTAGTTTAGATATCATTGATTAATTTATTTTTGTGAGTGAATATTCTATTATTATTTAGTTTTTGTTATAATAAAAGTTAAAAGAAGATTATAGGAAGTTGTGTTTATATGTCATTGATGTTGAAACTATCGATTGTCATGTGCAATACATCAAGAATATAGAGATTTCTAGAAAGCGGGTAGACGATTAAGTCATGGAGATATAAATAGTGTGAGATGAACTGAAACAGCAGACAGACAATAGCAGGAGAGTAAACTTACAGGCAAGGAAAAGTTTGGCATGAATTTACTACCGTAGAAGTGTTAGGCTTAACGTTTACTACCGTAGAAGTGTTAGGCCTAACGTTTACTATGTTAAGAGTAAGACTAACAGTAGAAAAGGAGATAAAAAGAATAATTTACTCCGTCAAAGCGTGGTTCTAAAGTAATTGAATCAGCCTGAGTGTACTTAGACAAAAGGAACAGGATAGTTTGAAGAAAGAAGACCAAACGATTACAGTAACTAACACCACAACTGCAAGTAAATCAAACTCAAAATACTAGTGCAATAGTAAAAGAGAAGATAGTTTGGCTTGTCAACTAAAATTCTAAAGTAATTGAATAGGCCTAAGTGGACTTTTGACAAGAAGAAGAGAACTATATATATAGTTTTTATGATATGCCTATAATCTCTATAGTGTAAAGAATTTGTTGTACATACGTTTAACTTGTTCCAAATATATACATTATTTTGAAAACAAGTGAAGTGCGTGCTGTTCATTTATTGTTGAATTTATCGCTAACAAGTCACAAACACCTATTGTAGAGAATCTTAAGTCCCAACAACAACATAGTATATATTTATACTATTAAGAAATATAAGTAAAAGACCTTTTCGTTTTGTACAATTGGCAAATAAATT
>NW_013665956.1:166917-173110 GCF_000517525.1 Limulus polyphemus | reverse complement strand
CATAAAAGTGTGGTTATAAAGTAATTGAATCAACGTGAGTGCATTTTGACAAAAGGAACAGAGGATATTTCGAAGAAAGAAGACCAAACAATTACTGAAAGAGTAGTATACGACTGCAGTAACTCATGCCACAATTGTGAATGAATCATACAGTACACAGAATACTAGTGTGATAGTAATAGAGAAGATAGTTAGGCTTGTCAGTTGAAATTCTAAAGCAATTCAATAGGCCTAAGTGGACTTTTGACAAGAAGAAGAGAACTATATATATAGTATTTATGATATGCCTATAATCTCTCTAGTGTGAAGAACACCTACTGTAGAAGAATCCTAATCTCAACAACAACAACAACATAGTATATATTTATACTATTAAGAAATATAAGTAAAAGCCTTTTGTTTTGACAATTGGCAAAATAATTATATTTTAAATTCTTACACAGTTTTGTTCAGCATAATCTCTTAGTGTCACAACTTGTGAAAATAAGTGCTGAATTAACAGCTCGCTGATTCAAAATAATAAATTTTTACCTCACATCACACTGGAATATTGTTGTGTACAAAATAATGACTAATTTTATACTAATGATAATGTTATTCTCCTCTACCTCTAACAAGTGAAGTGGCATGTGCTGTTAAGCTTATTGTCCCTTTGTGAAGTGAAGATACACAAAGTATCCATCTGCTTGCTTGCCTAGATGTATGTTCTTTCACCACCACATGCTTGATTGCTTGAAAATAGATGTGTTCATACAAAAATTGTAAACTCAATAACCAGAACTAAGGTTATGTAATTTACGTTACCAAGTGCCTAATACAAATCTCATTAGTCACTGTTATGTTTTGTATTTTTCTTATTTATAATCAGTGTCATAAAGTAACATTTATTTCAATCAACCAAAATTAAGTAGTTGTAGTAGTCATTTTGTGGACACTTATATGGAGAAACCCACAGAATGGTATTAAACACATTTTCAGCTTGTTTCATACTACACTACATATATATATATATTTTTTTTCTTGTATAACAGTTTAGGATTAACCATTTGGAAACTGGTAGGTAAAAGTATACACCACAATCTTCTTGCAGTCACTTTCAAAATATAATTAACCTACTTTATTATCAATGTATGTGAATAAACTTGGCATAAAACTGTATTTAATAATGCAATTTTTAATATCATGTAAAATTTATTTTTCTATTTTAAAAGGAAAGATTTAAATAAATTCTCAGTTTTTGTTTTACTGTATCATGTGACACCTGTTAGCTCTGAATTGCACAATTTAGTTAATCTTTCCATCCTATTTAAGCTTCTGAGTTTGAATCCAAATTACAAACTTATATTATAGAACTTGCTAAGACAATCAAATTTTATAGCCTCCAATCATCTTGTTTTAGTTAAACATAAGCAGAATGTCCAACCCACATGTCATGCCCTCCTACCATATACTGCCTTTCAAAAAAGGTCAATAATTCCATCTGACATTTGCTATTACAATACTTATAACCAACAGAAAGAAAAAATATTAATTCACTAATTTGTGTATAATGTTAGCTTGTTCTCACGATAGCTTTTGAATTATTCGGCATACAAATTTAAAGTTGCTATCTCTAAGTTCAGCTCAACCAGCTAAGGGAATTATTTTATCATACTCAAGAATGAGTTAAAAAGCCAGTTAAATTATAATAGTTATAGGGCATTGTATGTTTTGTGTGTACTATTATTTTGTGTGTTAGACTGAATATTTGAAATAAGCAAAAATACAGTAAATTAAAAACAACTAGTAAAATTTTGGTCAACTTTTAATGAAACAAGTCTTGCACAGAAAAAAAGCACAAGACTCACATGTAAGTATTAAATTTGTTGTTTTTATATACATTTTTTATTTATTGTTATAAAAGTAACTCAAATACAAAAATTAGAAGAATATTAGGTTAGATAAAGAAACATAAGAAATCAAATAAAAAGGAAATTAATTTCCCCATGAGATATGCATGTGAAAATCTTGTGTATTATGTAATTCAATACCATAACTTGAGCTCTGTGTTCACCACGTGATTTTTACCTTGTTATACAGGTTTAGTAGTTAGACGTGGTCCAAACAATAAAACAACAAAAAAATTAATAAAAACAGACGTAAACTGTTAGAATTCTGAGACTGTAAATGTAATTCTGTTACAATCTACAATCATTCAAGAAAAACAAAAGGTAATTTATATTTCTTTCATATTTTTTTGTGGTGGTTATAAGGTTGGTCAAATTGACCAAGCCTGTATAGAGGCAGTAAAAAAGTAACTTAATCCTAAATTGTTGTACCTGAAAATGTCTATCACACTAAATAAAGCTTATTTCAAAATTGTCTTAAAAACATTGTCAAAAATAGGAAGATTAGTCTCATGTAAGAATAACAAATTAGCTCATTGTAATTCATTAATGAGTCAGACAATTGATCAATTAGCAAATTAGACTAATTGTCCAGCTGTACTCATGAATATTTAATTATAAAAATAATTTTCATAACATATTTTTTGGCTAACCACCTCAAATCACCTTCTTACAGCTATGTTGTGTATATAAATATATAAACATAAAACTACAATAATTGAAGTAAACTAATTATGTTGTGAATCTTAAGATGCTGAGGTGCAATTATTTGTTGTGAAATAAGCATAGTTAAATAAAACAAGGATATTATCTTACTTGTAAAGTATATTGATCAGGAAGTATTCTTATTCAAATATTAAATATTACTTAAAGACTGAAGTAATTTTTAAAGAAATACTGATTCATTAAAATAACCACACTGAACACATACTAAAGTTGGCAAACAGTCAGCAAATAATAAAAATAAACAAAACGTGCATGCTATATACTATAAAAAATGATAAAACATACACATAGTAAATACAGACAAAAGACTTTTTAGTATACAAAATGCTGAGGACACATGTAACTCGTAGATGTTGAAAATATATCATTAGAAAAGTACACTGTGTCATCATGATGCCAGAAAGACATACCAAAATCTTCATAAAGTGACATTAAAAAACATGAACAACCAAGAGTTTAGTTGGATCAAACTGGATAAAGTTCCACCTGATACTACTAATTGCAACTACACAATGTCATGTTACAATGTTTGGTGATGAAATGTAAACATTTGGTTGGATAGGAATATTAAAAGAAGTGTGATGTGAACATAAGAGTTTCTACTGTTGAGAAGCTGATAGGACATCAAATGTTTTGATGATCAGTGAACAAATACTATTAAGTATGTGGAGAACAAAGCATCATTTACCTAAGTTTTCCTTGATGGCAATGGTTTACCAGTGATACAATTCTTGCAAGAAAGTTCCTAGATAGTCCAGCCATTATTAAAAACAAATTTTATGGTAACTAACAGGTTCCATTCAGATCACACCCACCATAGCAACTAAACATTCAAAAGCTATAATAAAAATATAATAAAGTAAGTCAGCCCTAAGCAAGCCAGTCATCAGTTTTTGTCAATCCTCAAGTAAGTTAACTGAAGTAAGAAGTCATCAGCCTGAATCAGTCTTCATAGAAACTTTAGAAACAGGACGAGTCTCAGTTTCTCATGATTTTTGAAGTGAAATATTGTATAAAAATTAAAATTTATCAAGTATCCATTCAATATGAACAATGAAAAGTTAATAATTTTGTATAATAAGGTAGTATTAATAACTTTTATTATTTTTCTATTTCTGTTATTCTAATGTGAACTTTGTCAAGTTGGTGATTTGTGTCCTCTTGTCACTAACTGCATATTCCTGATATTTAAATAAATACTATTTGTAACTCAATAACTGCCTATTACCATAGTAACTATTAAATGTGGATGATAATATTGCACAGTGCTGATAACTATTGATTTATAGCAAATTTTTAAAAATAAAAAATGTTTAACCTCCTCTGTTGTAGATGCTCCTAAAGCTGAGGCAATCCTTAGTAATTTCTGTTGCTTTTTCCAAAGTCTTCCTTGAAAGAACCACCCTAGAGCAACCCCACAACACATACTTATTCCTCCAAAAATTCCGAATGTTAAACTTGAAAACTCCATAATACTCTTCATTTAGATTGAGATAATTAATACTCCTGAAAAGAAAAAAAGGTTTAGGTAACTAACCTTTTTTGAGTTACATTACTATGCAAAACACAATTGTGAAATTTACTGTTTTAAAATAAGGTTTAAATAACATAAAAGAAAGTTATCATTTTCCTAAACTCAAAATGTATTTCCAAACACACTTACCTCCACTGACACTTGTAACTATTTCTCGATCTTCATCTTTGCCATCTAAACATCATGTTCACTTGCTGCAGTCTTTATACCCCACTCGACTGCCCTCGGCAATATCTAATTTGCAAAACTTTACACCGGCTCTCACACACCCTCTATGCAGGTACTGTATATAAGCACTGCATATCGACAATTAATCACCTTTTTTAAACTTACCCCATCCAGGTCACTAACATCAGCTCTTAGTGGGGAGAAAGGGAGGGAGAGTGTCAGCAGAGGTAAGTATGTTTGGAAATACATTTTCAGATTAAAAAAATAACTTCCAAAACATACATACCTCCGCTGACCCTTATAGCTAGAATCCCACATTGAGAAGGTAGAGGGGCCGGTGAGGGCATAGTTCATACAGAAAGCATCTGCACAGAACAAAGGTGTACCATGAGAAATGGTACCCAAGTGGGGAAAACCGCACTACATCCAGAACAGGTATGTTCTACACCCAGAACTACAGAAAAGTGAAAAGAGTGGAATATTACATAAGTAAGTATATATATACCCATATCCTCCATTGGTGGCAAGGGCAGTTGGACTGCAAATATATATACATTTCTTTGTGATAGGGTCCCCACCAGCAACCACAGAATGATGCATTTCGAACAATCGACTTTACAAAAGAAAAACTGCAACACCAAAGTGGACAATCCTACTGATCAACCTGAAGAAATCCAAAAGGCAACATCCCAGGCTTGGATTGATAGAATCATATATGCCATACTCCACCCAAGATCCAAACCTTACCCGGTCTGGATTTACAAACAGTCATTTTCACTCCCCAACCAAGTGGGCAAGGAGAATTCCACTTACCTATGGAATTATGGAGAGGACATGGAACTGTTCCACCAAGGGCCTAAGATGGGACCATGTTGCGTTTGGATTTACAAGGAGATAGTGGACCCCTGCATGAACAACCTAAGACATGACAGTGTTCATAACAGGGTCCCCACACACACACACACACCCAATAGCTAAGCATCAAATCTGAACCGGTTTTACTATTAGGCTCCCGCATATGTTGGTCCTGCTTCTACCGACATCTGGGAAAAACTTCCATGGACCCAGGTAGGAGGGTCCCCAACTTCACCTTCTTCTCCGAGAGTGGAGAAAACTCAACATTCCGAAGGAAAATGCTCTGTCCACCACTCCAGCAACTGGGTGTGATAAGGATACCCTAGCTCCACTAGAAGCAGTAAGGGAACACATACGTGGTGGAGAGTCCTGAGGAACAGGCCTCCGGAGACAGTGCAACAGGTAAACCACATTCCCTAAGTTTTAAAAGCAAACTGATCGTGACTGATTCAACTCTAAGATCAGCAGGGATTGGCAAAATCCCCTTTCGCTTTACTCATGATAGTCCATGAGTAGCAGTCCATTGGATTTGTATTGTGAGATAATACTACCATCTAGAATTTATCCAGATGGTCTTATGGAACACCTCATCTCGACAGAGCCTGTTGCAACCATGAACCGATATAAAGGTTGCTAATGTGGAATTGAAAAAATACAAGCATGCCTGACTGGGCAACACTCACCACTGAGTGGGATGCAAAGGAAAGAAAGAGGGACCCTAGAAGAAAAAAATAAAAACTGTTGATCAGGTAAGAAAGTCACACACCTCCTTGTTAAAATCTAGCAGAGGTAGTCAACATAGCCATGGATGGGAGGCAAAAATCCCACAGAAGAGGAAACTGCCAGATCATGAAGGTAATGAAATAGGAAAGTGTTGGAAATCCACATACCGGCTCACAAAATATCCCCCAGAGAAAAGTTCAGATGAGCAGACAATGACATTGATAGATGCAGAATCTAGTGAAAAGTGATGTGGAGTATATTCCAAACTACAACAGATAACCTCGAATAGGTTATAGGAATC
>NW_013665956.1:146197-166309 GCF_000517525.1 Limulus polyphemus | reverse complement strand
AATAATGGGTGATAAATCCAGGGACACTGCAGGATCCCACTAAATAAAAAACCAGTGCATAGGGCCCCTGAATAGTTCTGTACAAGCCACAGAACATCTAAGTGCTCCAACTGGACACAAAAGATCTGGGTGTGATAGATTGTAAAGATGAGAAATTCCTGGGAAAGGAATTGGTAAAAAGAATATATTCCCTTCTCTGGCAGCGAGAGTGTTCAATAGGAATGATCTGTCTGGATAAAGCAAAAAAATAGGTGGAAGGATAGAGAGTCTGCTGAACAGGAATGGCAAATAAATCAGAACAGCTGCAGCTGGAAGCTAACAACAATAGAAATATACCTTGAGGGAAAGGTGATACAAAGAACAGGGAAGCATAGGTTTGAAGGGATAAAGTGATAACAAATGAAAAAACAACTTTAAAGTCCCAATTAAGCAACTGAAATGGTTGTTTGGGATGAAGAATATGAAAGGATCAGAAAACGAGATAGCACAGGAGTCAAAAACCTTCATATACATAGAAAAACAAAAGGGAGCAGTGAAGGATGTATATAATGCAAAGTAGAAGCCAAAGCTTTCAAAAATCCATGTCAAAAAACTAGAAACTATGGAGACTGGTGGATGAAGTGGGTTGAAGGCTCACCGAAGATACCACTGACAATACGTAGTCCATTTCCATCAATAGATTGCTATAGTAGGTTGATGTATGATCTAGTCAAATAAATGGAAACTAAAGAATTGAAACTCCTTATGGATGGGCAAAGGACTGCATAACTTCCAAGCATCAAGCTGGAGAGATTAAACGTCCAGGTGTTGAATGTTGAACTGAGGTTGTCTCAACAAGGATGAATGAAGAGGTAGTGGTAAACATTCCTGGAGCAACTGAAGAAGAAACCATGTCTGAGCAGGCCAAAAAGGTGCTGACAAGAAAACCCAACATGGGGTGAAATGACAAGAGTTGGGGTAAGAGATGAATAGGAGGAAAGGCATACAAATGAAATCCTGTCCAGTTTTGACTGAAATCATCTATCACAAGAGCTTGTGGATATGGAATAAGAGACCAGAATGGTAGGCTAGCATTTCAATGGGTTGCAAAGGTGTTGATCATTGGAGAGCCAAAATGAGAATAAATCCATTGAAAGACCACCTGATGAAACATCCATGCTGGTGAAGAATCTGATGGGATCGAGAAAGCTGATCTGCTATCAAAATAATAACCCCTGGCACATGACAGGCCAAAAGGATGTCATTGGAATGAGCCAAAAAAGAAGATCCAAAGCCCAAAAACCAAGAGCTCAAGAATGAGAACTTCCTGATGAGAAAGATATGAAACCACTGTGGAGTAGTCAGAATGAATCATGACCATTCTGTTGTACAAGAGAGGAAGACCTGGAATTATTAGTAGATATACTGGAAGAAGTTTGAGAATGTTGATATGTAGGGTAAATTCGTAGTCAGTCCAACTACCCTGGAATGCCTACCACAGAAGAAAGGCACCCCATTCATGAAGAGATGGATTTCCACATGAAGGAGTGGTATTCATACCCTGATATTTGTGTTGTTCCTGTCTAGCCACCACTTGAGATCTGCAAGTTGTTCGAGCAAAGAGACTGTGTGATCCAAAGGATCGGTATGCATGAGCCACTAGCCACTAAATGACCACTGAAGGGATCTCATATGGGCCTAATCCAATGGTATAAGGGATTCTAGGGAAACCCAAGTCCACAAAACAAAAATAATCATCTATGCAGTGGGAGAAGGAGACATAACCAAATGCCTGATAAACCCTTCCCTAGCATGAAGTGTGAGTGTAGAAGGTTGAGCTTGACTCAAAGTGCATTGAAAAACACCCCAAGATGGACCATATATAGAGTTAGTGAGAGAATGGATTTTTCCAACCTGATATGAAGTCCACCCTTCTGGTGTCAGAAAGAAGAATATGTTGATGTAGTGTGGCAACATTGCAGGTTTGTGCCAAAAGAAGTCAATCTTCCAAATTGTGATGTGTGCACAGACCCAGAAAATGAAGATGCTGCTCAAAGGCCCATACTACTTAGCAGAAAACATATGGTGCTGAAGCAAGTCCAAACAGGAGAGCTTGGAACTGCTACATCTGGTCCTCATGCAAAAAATGTAGAAACTGACAAAAATACTCTGCTATGGGGACGTGAAGATAGGTGTCTGCAACATCAAACTTGGTCATCCAAAGATCAGGTGTGAAGTGCCATTTAAGTTGAAGAAAAGATTCCATGGTGAAATGAGGAGGCTGTAGATAGAGTTGAGACAGATTGATGATAAGAAGCTAATCTCTAGTGTTCTTGGTCACCAGAAAAAGACAAGAATAGAATCCTGGATAAACGGGATCGATATTCTGAACATGCTGAACACTGCCTCAATCCTGACTTTCCGAAGATTCCCAAGAATATGGATAGAACCGATTCTGTAAACCAATAAGACTGGGTGTCTAAGATGGGGACCACAATATGCAAATGATCGATCCTCCAGAATTACCCGTTAGAGTAGAAGAGAGGCAAGCAGCCAATGACAATAAAGAAAACTGCAAAATACTGTATAAAATCGGGCTTCGAAAGTTTCAGGGACTCCAGCAAACTAGTAAGGCCGAAAATGGGTGACTCCTAGAAATCATGAAAAGGAGTATCACAATACAGTAGTAAGAGTAAAATGAATCCACAAAAATGGAGATCTGGTAAGACATATAACAGGTTCTAACCTAGAACCCCATAAATGTAACAACAAATCCAACTGTTGAGTGTCCAAATATACTACAGCCAGACGATAAGCCAAGACATGTTGTTCTGATAAGTAAGGGGAGCAAGACATAGCAATACTCTCTTGTAATTGCATTGCAAGCACCCCAGCATACATGGCAATATCAGAGGAAGGAGGAAGAACTAAGTAATCTCCCCAAGACCTATCTGACAACAAGGCAGGGTAGACTCAAAAGCAAGGGGGTGAATCCCCAAAGGCAGATGAGCCCACAGTACAGGCAGCTCTAGCGAAAGAAAGAGAAGAAAACAGTGTCTAAATTCTCCCCAGTATATTCATGATGAAAAGCCAACTCTGAAATGCCGGGGAAAACCCCAAACTGCATGAAGGACTCCAACACAACACAAATCAAGTCACAGACAGCCTCCACCGAGAGTGGACCCCCCAGGTAGCCAACTACCACCAGAAAACAAAGGAGGAATGGACAAGGTCTGGTTAACCCCCGTGCCAGAAACCATTACATGGGAATTCATACCAGCATTTTTTGTTGTTGTTGTTCATGAACCACAAAAGAAAACCAAAGAAATATTGGCAACGGGGAAAAAAACCAGACTATTGTCAAAATGCTTAAAAAAAAAAGTTAACCACAAAACATAATTCCTAGCGCTTTACATGGGAATTCATACCAGCTGTTTTTGTTGTTGTTGTTCATGAACCACAAAAGAAAACCAACGAAATATTTGCAATGGGGGAAAAAACCAGACTATTGTCAAAATGCTTAAAAGAAAAGTTAACCACAAAACATGATTCCTAGCGCTTTGTCGAGAAAAAGTGATTATATTGTCGATATACAGTGCTTATATATACAGTACCTGCATAGAGGGCATGTGAGGGCCAGTGTAAAGTTTTGCAAATTAGATATTGCTGAGCGCAGTCGAGTGGGGTATAATGACTGGAGCAAGCAAACACGATGTTTAGATGGCAAAGATGAAGATTGAGAAATAGCTATAAATGTCAGCAGATGTATGCATGTTTTGGAATTGACAGTTATACAGCATATGCTGAAAAAAACTCAAATGTATGTAATAATGAAAATTATTTAAATGTGCATTTGCTGGTCTAAAGTTAATTTTTTCTCAATGTCAAGCTATTTAAATAGAGAAAGTTCCATTTAATATTTCTTTTGTAAATAATGTTGACCATACATCTAACATGATAAAAAAAAGTTTTAAAGACAATATCGGACAGACGTGAGTACGTTTCAAAAGTAAACTGCTTTTAATTCAAGATAAGCATGTTCTAAAAATAGAGGAAAAAAACAGAAAAGATCAAACCCACTTGGATTATTAAAGACATAAAAGACAAAAATCACAGACAAATACCATAAATTTAAATTGGCTGAAATAGGTTGAAAAATTTACATAACAAAGAAGAGATAAGCATTTGGTAACAAATTAAATTACAAATCCACAAATGTTTATGACAAAAAGCCAGATGATACTGTTAAATCTAACAGCAAAGTTTTTCTAAGTATGTTAATGGTAAACAAACATTGGCTGCAGAACTGATGAGGCATTAGGGGCATATGCTCCCAACTTCTGACCCAGCAGTGAATTACCTCTTTGAATAGAGAATAAGGACTTGTGTACAACTATCAGGGACAATTGCTGTTTATCAAAATAAAATGTATCCAACTGTTAGTGCCCCCCCCTCCAAAGTTAAGATATTCCTTACACAAAAATATATTTTCGATAGTTACTTACTTCTATGCACACACAGCTATCCCTCACATGTCTGCCTTTCAGATTTTGTGCATTCCACTAGCCATGAGTTATCTTCCACTTAACTCTTTCAGCACGGGCTTGGTCCCTGGGACCAATCTCATAACCATTTTGTGCTTGTTATAGTTTTCATGCTATAACATTTAAATTAGTAATCGAATGTTAACAAAATTTGGCAAATTATCAGTAAACATTACAATGCTTTCATACGCAAAATATCAACTTTTTTATTGTCTTAAAGTTTGTAAAGCAATGTTTTTCTTATGTCTGTTTTTTCTTTTTGCATGTTGCCTATCTCTTTTGCAAAGTAATATTCATTGTAAAATAAAAAATATTTTGACTTCACAAACATCTAATTTGAACCAGTGCTGCATTCAACATACCATATGACACAGAAAAATCTATGTTTATCTGTGTTTTTTCAATATTTGCTTTTAAATTAACAAATTCAGTAATATATAGAACTAAAATTTTAATTATAATCTACAGTTTGATACCAAATTTATTGACATAAATTAATGAAACAGTAGTTCAATAAAATTTTGAATGCGAGTCAACAAACGAGATGATATGGCCTTTCACACGTGACCCATCTTGAAAGGGTTAAGGCACATGTTATAATGTGAATTCTGATAGTACAAGATGTAATCATCATTTAACAATAAGCTCTCCACCAATAGGAGAGCAACACATCCACCATGCACAGTAGATCCCCATAAGTACTTCCCTCAAAAGTAACTTTATTCTTAGATAAGGCAATAATAACTTGCACCAGTAGAGGGAAAGAAGGGTGAGAAGATGTGCAGAGAAGTATTTTTCAGAAATTCCTTTTCAGGAAAAGAAAATGATTACTTTCAAAACAATATGCTTACTCTCTACAAACAATAGCTAGAATCCTAATGAAACAATTGGATATTTATGAGAGAATTTTTACAATTATTTCAGTATTTTTAATAATGCTCAAGAGATAAAAGAGACGCTATAGAAATTTAAGTATTCTGAGTGTGATACACATACATGTAGAAATGCCATAAGTAAGGAAGCCTGTATTACGAAACTAGGTCAAGAACTAGGCGAAGCCAAGTTAACTGGTTAGTTAGTATTGAGAATCACAAGTTAAGAGTTATAAAAATGAAACTAAAGCAAAGACACTGAGAAAAATGCATTCATGAGTTTGACAGTGATAAGTGACTGATGCTGAGTTAATAGCACTGTAGAAGCTACTAAAAAGTTTATGATAGCATCTCAAATCGGTGTTTTGATGCGAGATCTGTTATTCCAGACCAGTGTAGTAATACAAGTAAAAAGGAAACATGAGCACTCACCATCACAGTAACCAATTACTTGAGAGTTTGAGTTCTTGTTTTGGATTAGCCCAGAAAGTTGCACAGATTGACCAATAAAGTGTTAGAACTACTCGCGGGTAGTTAGGAATACTATTTGGAAGGTCAAAAGAATACAAAGAAAATATGTTTTAAAAACTCATGTCTGGAGCTAAAAATCAGTAATCACCAGGAAGAGAGTGACCTCCAGAAAGGATTGAAGTTCCAAGTCACTGTGAACATGAAGATTTCCAATCTCCAGAAGTATACCAGTCCAACTCTGTTATAAGTATAGAATTGCTATCTCTCTTGTTCAATTAATGTAGTTTACTAAAGGAAGTTAATGCTTATATTAGCAAGAAATATTCTATATTGTATTGGTTATTAGTATTAACTGAAAAGTGAAAAGTAAAGTTGTGAGAAACTTAGTAAATGTTTAACTACTGCTCTTAACATTGTATACTATGTGGAAAGACCTAATAAATGTTGTTATATTTTGTTCAATGTTAGTCTTGGAATCCATTTCTTTATTCTAACTGTAAATTACCTCGAGTTACCTACAATCCTCAATTAAATAAATTTGGTGTTATCGACAGTATAATTGAAACTCCAACAATTAGCCCTAAGGGTGTTGCCCATGACACTAATTAGATATGGTGGATGAGCCAGGAAGTTGATGGAGAGTGACACCCTATAGTGGGAGCTTATTAAAGGGGTAACACTCATGAGAGACTACATACATCTCATGCACAGCATACTCTTTTCCACAGGTGGAAGTATGAAAGGAGTAAGACAAAATAAGTCATTGTGTCACAGGAATAGGTGGAAAAAGACATGAACAACCAAACATTTGTACACAAGATGTAGTGTAGCTATGATAATGATCAGACCGTACAGTACATATATGTTCTGTGGTATCATTTACTCACTTTATATAACAGGAATGGGGACAAAAGTCTCTTTCTTTTGTAACAAGAGAAAGAACACTTTGCCCCATCAGACTAGACAATCCACTAAGAAACTGACATATCATATAAGGGGTGGCATGCACTAATCTGACATGGACACCCCTGTCCTACTTCTCACTATACTGTGTTGCTAACTTGGACTCTCTCTGGAAGGAATGCACAATCTTTGAGGAACTCTTCAAAGTTGAATACCCTTATGATTAGGAATTTGGAGTGGCAAGGGTCTCCTATACTCCTCTTGAAGACAAGAGAGGTAAGGTTATTTGTATTAGGGAGACACCTGAGAGGTGCACCACAAACATCTTTTATTAGAGAAAGTTCAATGGTTACCATGAAACCTAATTTGAAAAGCCAGCATGTGCGAACCAGGGAAGTGGGCAGACAATCCTCCAGTGCTGACATTTTTCTTGTTAGTCCATAGATGTTGTGATCTCTGAATGAACAATGAAATATATATTACTTGATGTGGGTTTAAGGCAACACTGGGCATTGGGTGGGTTTCAAGAAGTGAATGGGAGAACAGCATAAATAGGTAAGAAAACAAAAGAAGCACTTACCCATTAACCCTTTCCCGCCTGCATGCTATGTAATGTTGCTATCATTATATTACGTTCCAAAAATACAACTAGTGGGTGAATTTAAACATGATAGTTCTTAAAAGTATGTAGTTTCAGGAAAAATAAAACATTTGATTTTGATTTTTTCTACTATTTCTAATAAACAATTCATTATTTAATGTAGTTATTTGCACTCACTCTCTAAATAGTTCACCTGCAAGGTGATTTTTATGTGAAGTATATAAATACAATTTATTATTCTACAGTTTTGACATTTCATTTGTATAATATCTAGAACCTCATAAATGAATATCAAAAGCTTTTTAAGGTAAATGTTTATATTTTATTTGCCTTTTCTCTACTATATCACTATTAAATCTAGCTATTATCATCAACATACAGTGTAATGCAAAGTTTGAAATTAACATATGCAAATATGTACATACCTTTCAGCTCTTCATAGAATTTCACTAAGAGTCTTCTTTGTCTCATGTGAGTACTTTCACGTCTTTATCTTTTCACTTGGTTTATTTTTAATTTTGATTTTCATTTTTCATCTTTTATTAGTTATACCAAAACACCTCATAATGGCACTTGGGCCTTTTTTGCAAATGTTCATGGGACACTTGTTAGCCCAAGGGCAAAATGTTTTGCACATGTCATATGTTGAGATTCAAGACAAATAACTAAACTTATAAATAACATTAAGCCTTTCAAATATGAATTTTATAACACTAATAACACATAGTTAACTAAAATATATAATTAAAACCTAAATGCAATTTAACTGTCTATCAAACTAAGGTGTAAAGCAATAGCCAATCACTGGAGACACTGATATCCACAATGGACACCAACAGAAATATGCTTTTCATTTCAAAAATAATCTATTACTTATGCATATATAGCATGGAGAGACTAACAGAAAATTCTGCTTTTTCTATTGGTTATAAGAATCCCATTCAATAACAGAAAAATGGTTACTTAGCAACAGATTTTTCTGTAATGTGAGCTGACATCTGGTAGAAGGGGGAGTGGGATAAAGTCATTTCCTAAGAATTCTAGCAGTTGAGAAACAAATCTAATTTGTGAAATTTGACCTTGTACATGTAGAACTTCGAGTAGACTATTATAGGGGTACAGAAAGAGAGAGCTATAATGATACATAAGCAAACAAACATACAGTCTTTCAACAATATGTGCATCATGTGACCTGAACAGTGAAGATTTAATTGTTTGTTTCAGAGGTTTCTTTTGCAACAAAGGAATAATAACTTGGGCAATATAACACTTTAATTATAACATATTTGATAATGCTAATTTCATTGAAATACATTGACAGTAAATTGGTTTAATTAAATTTTGAATGTAACTTGGTAACACTTTTTCCAGATGTGCAAAGGTTATTTAAATAGGGTAGTGGTTGTCATAGTGTTAAAGATGATTAGCAGATTGAAGAATGGCAACTTTAAGGAAGTGATATGCTAAAAAAAGAGAAAAAACAACACCAGATGGTGGAGGTAATGGGAGATAAAGGTGTTGGGCATAGTCCACATTTTAGCCTGGGTGATTTCATTCAAGGGTCATTGAAAGTATGTGGCAGAGAATGAGTCAGGTGGCTGAGACATGATACAGTCTGGAAGCCTCTACGTTCAAGGAAAAATTGACAATCCAGATGAGCTGATGAGACCATCTGGCAAGCATATAGAATGAGAAAGAAGAGGGGTCCCATGGCAAGAATAAATAATTGCAGGAACCAAGAAACAGAGCCATGTGTGCACTTGAACTGCCCAAACTAGACACAATCATAGAGGACCAAGACCAATGGAAGATATAAGGGAGAAAAGGTATGATATTCTGAGCCAATCAAGTCTTAGGAGAAAATGAGCAGTCAGGGAATAAAATCAAAAAGGATCTATGATCATGGGAGGCAACAAATGAATAAAGCTCAGATCCACAATGACTACAAGCAAAAAGAAGAAGGAAGTACACTTTAAGAGAGTAGTGGTATAAGGAACAAGTGGCCAAGAATTCAAATATGATCAGAGTAAGAGCATGTAGAATGACATCAAAGTTACAGTTGGGCAAAGGAGCAGGATGAGAGGAATGATGAATTAAAAAGGACAAAAGCAAAAAAGAAAAGACAGAATCATAGCAAAAAGGCAAAAGATAGTTAACATGGCTACTCAATAGCCTGCAATGATAGAAACCAACAATCCTTCATCAAACAACAAGGTAAAGAAAGCTATAAAATGGGAAATGGTAGAATGGCCTGGGGGTAGAAAGCTGTGAATGGGCAAGTGGTGGAAAACACATCACTGTCATTGACAGACAGAGAGAGTAGAAGAGCAACACGAGTGGGATAAAAGAAGGCTATGTGATCAGATAGATCTGACCAGTGTGCAAGGGACCAGACAAATCCCACATATGAAGTCCATAAGAAGATACTCCTGGGTGAAATACACAGATGAGGGGGCAAGAGTAACTAAACTGGAGGCATAGAAAAGGTGCCCAGGTTGCCAATCAGTGAAGAGGAAACTACAACTAAACCACCCAAAAAGATGCTTTCAACAGGACCCAACAAGGAATGTCACAAATGAATGCCAAGGAACAGTTGAGAAGGCAAAGTGAAAAGTCCATATGTGGAAAACTGAGCAACAGTGTTATTAGAGACAGGGGGTCAGTCCCTAAACAGATAGCAAAGACTCCAGATATTGGGAAATCCAAGAACAGAAAAAAGGAACAGCCATGAACCAAGGTGACGGAATCCTGGAGTTAACAAGGATGAGGCATTTGAGAAAGAGAATGAAGCTAATCCAGGAAAATGTCAACATGGACTCATATGCCTGGATAAGGAGGAAAACTAAATAATCCTCAACATAAGAATCATATAGTAAAGAACAAGAATCATCAAAAACATAAAAGAAAGGGAAGGTAATGAACAAATCCAAATAATTAAATCCACAAAGAGATTTGGAGGAGGAACATTGTCCTTGACTGGTAAAGAAGCAAGAAAGGCATCAAAGAATCCACCACACGGTAATATATTCCACAATCAATAAGCCTCTAGTGGTCACAGACTAAGTAAAAGTAGTATTAGCAACATTGCCAAAACCTTGGGAAGAGGTAGTAATCACTGTCACTTGAGAATTCATAGTTGTACCAACTCTCCAATGTTTTTTCTTTTCATAGTTACTTAGTGGTAATGTAGCTTTAAGTCAAAGTTTAAACAAACTAAAGTTTCATTTATGCTATCTCTAAAACCTTCTAAATAAATATCAAACTTTTTTTTCAGTAAAACTTTATATTTTATCTATCATTTTCTCAACACTAACTCTATGCCTATTTGGACAAATTGACCAACCTCATTACCACCATAAGAAATACAAAATAAAACTAAATTACTCTTTTTTTTTTCTCTTTCTAAAATGACTGCAAATTGTAACATGAAACTACAATTGTTTATCCTAAATAGCTTAAAGCTTGTAACAGCATACATCTGTTTATACATAATTTTATCATTTTTTGCCCTTTAACTCTGACTACTTTTCTCACTATAGGCAGGTCAAAGTATTTCATGACTTTTTAAGGATTTACATTCAAAATTTAATTAAACTAATATATTATCAATGTATTTAAATAAACTTGGTATCAAAATATAGTTAATAAATCAAATTTTAATATACGTTTTAAGTTCTTATTTTTTGTAAGGAAATATTTTTAAAATTCCTTAATCTCCCCTAGCATGAGAATTGTAACATTTGATCTCTAGGTCTTCCCTCTTCTTTAATTTATTTACTACCCTTCCAAGAAGTACATAATGTAATGGAAATTACTTATTATAATATAGATATTACTCAGGCAAAGCATTACATTAATAGCATTCAATCTGATTTATGGAGCCATAACTTAGAAAATCAGACCCACTTGCCACACAGACCTTTCACAAATTGCTAATAATTTTATCTGATGTTTTATACCATATTTTTTATAATCAATAGAAAACCAAAGTTTTAATCTATCAAATTATGAGATTTGTTGAGCTTTTAAATTCCTCTTCTGTTTATACAAGAGAAGATATTAGCAATATTCCTGACCCTGAGAATTCTGTGGTACATATTAGAATTGACTTGAATCATGCAGACATTTTATTACATTGTTTTAGTCTCATGTTACAATTTGCAGTAATACTAGAGAGAAACAAAAGGGAATCCTCACTAGTCACAGCATTTGAAATTCTTTTAATCAGGATTAGAGTAAATTAATCTATGAGGCCTTTATTTTCTATTTTATTAGCTATATTTTTTTGCACCAGCATGGGGTGCAAAAATACCAAGTTAGATTTTATTACTCATCAGGATCGCTACCAGCTTACCCTCAAATTTAAATTCTTTTTAGGCATGATTAGAATAAGTTAATCTATGAGACCTTGGAGACCCAAGTCCAAAACTGCAATTAGATCTCAAATCAGTCAAGAGATGACGGAGCTACATGTTAAAAGTTAGTACTTGAAAAAACAAAAAACTCGGCCATTTTAAAAGCTGCTATGCTATGGCTAAAAAAGGGTAAATTAGATTTATTTTTTACTTTTTATGGTGGTTATGAGGTTGGTCAAATTGGTGAAATGGGTATAAAGTTAGGATAAAGAAATCAACAGATAAAATATAGTTTTACTGAAAAAAAAGACTGATATTTATTTAGAATATTTTACAGATTATGCAAATGAAATTTGACAATTTTCAGACAAAGTATTTTTAATCTTAACATGAAAATCACTTTCCACTCGGAACAGTTATCATTGATTTCTTGCATTTATGGGCAAATTTTTAGTAAAATACTTTATGAAAAAACTGGATACTTTGTGTAGAAAAAGACATGCAACATTTACTGAAATCTTGGCAAATGTAATGAAGATAAACAAAAGATATTAAAAGTTGTTGTTGTATGGAAACTCTGATGGTCACAAAGTCAGTGTAATCCACCAAGCCCATAGTGTGTTAAAAAATGTTGATGGTGAGATTTTTGTTGAAAATTATGAGATTTGTTGAGCTTTTAAATTCCTCTTCTGTTTATATAAGAGAAGATATTGCAATATTCCTGACCCTGAGCATTCTGTGGTACATATTAGAATTGACTTGAATCGTGCAGACATTAATCCCTTGATAATTAGAAAGATAAAAGAATCTTTACAAAACCATTTAATAAAATACAGTATCATAAAAGAAAGCCAACATAATACCAAAATTAAATCTTGCCTTACTAAGCTGTTATCTTTTACTCATTGACATTAGTTGTTACCAAGATGATAAAACATATTTGAGCTTGATGTACTAATATTTTCCAAAAACTTTTGATAAGATACTACACAAAATATTAGCTAAGAAAATCATATTAGAATATAATGAAAGACTAATTGAATTGTAGGATGGTGGAATAGAATAGTAATTATGTCAGATATACACAACTGTTTAAGTTAATGCAAGTGATATGATTTAGATGGTTTAAGTATAGCATGAGTGTTAAATTTAGTTATTTTTAGAAGTGATAGTTTATTGCAGTTTTTTGGTGTAACTGTGTACAAACCATATGTTGTGTAGTTAAATTGTTGTTTACTGGCACTTGTTGTATTATTGCATCATGATACTAGAAACTCTTGAGTTTTTCTCAGTTTCAATTGAGTATCATTGCATCATAATATTGCATAGTGTGTGGAATGTTCTAAGCCTCTGTCAGTCTATAAATATATGCATCCAAAATGCAGTTCAAGTTCCATAGTTAGATGTCAACATTTTCTTACACTGAAAATATATTTCCAATAGATACTTAACTCTTCTCACCCAAAACTATCTCAATCTTTTTCCTGCCTCTAAACATTGTTGAAAAACTTTCATGTTAAACACACCAGTCTATATAACCCCCAATTTTGCATCACTATTGAGCATCTACATGGCATGTGACTATACTTCACCAATAGTATTCTGCCACCTATAATGGCTAGCTCCCTCTACTATTCCCACTCAATCCTCACTTTCAAGAGTTGGCAGGCTCTAAAAGAAGAACACCAGCAATGGGGAGGAAGGGTGGGAAAAGAGGCAAGTACCTACTGGAAATACATTTTCAGTGTAAGAAAATGTCAACTTGCAATATAGTGTTACCTCCTCTAACACAAAGCTAGAATCCCAAATTGCAAAGGTAGAGTGGCTGGTGTAGGCACTCAACATTGAAGCGACTGCTCAGAATGATCAGGTGTGCTCCGAGATGAAATCGAAGCACACATCTGGTTCAAGTATGCTCTTCACCCTTGAAGCAGGAAATGAATGTGATACGGGGAGAATAAAAAAAGGGGATGTGCACAAGTGCAATTCACAGTAAAGTATAAAGTGAATGAACTGTGTAGATACCCACCATCAACCTGACAAACAAAGTTCCATAACTCATCCTCAGCATTAGGAAGTGGAGGATCAAAACAGATAAAAAAAATTGTGTTACATAAACATAGTGGATAGGGCATGCGAACCGTGTTACATATACTCATCAACCCCAACTCTAGGCAAACAGAATGTCAGATGTCAAGCAACCGGAACTATGAAGAGGAAGTTAGCAGTTAGCCTGAAACAGGACAAACTTCTAAAACCACCAAAGGAGCAAGAAGTACAACAAACTGAACCCACCATTATGGGGTCATGGCATTTCCTCAACTCAAAGGTAAGAAAGAGCAGTATCTGTCAACGGTATTACGAGCAGAAATCATAACACGCCCAACCGTGAGTGCAGGGAACAGACATCCTGCATCTGGAATTATGAGGAGGACATGGAACGTTTGCTCAACCATAGGAACAGTGTACATATATCCTGTTGCTGGCATTATGAGGCAGATGAAGTCCCCCAAACTCAATCATAGAAGCAGGGAAAGTACCTCCTGCAACCCGGAATTAATGAGAAGAGGGACCTCTACTGCACCTAACTGTAGGAACAGAGCATTTTGAGGAAGATCCCATGTATGGTGTACCTGCTACAACCAACAGTTGTCCACATGGAAAAGTACATCCAGAGGATATAGAAGGATGGAAACCAGCTTTGTCCTCTTCTCACTGAGTGGAAAATCATGAGTATCTTTGGTAAATTAAAATTCTACAATGCACTCAGGAGGAAGCCTCCATGGTCCATCACCCTGGGAACTTGGAAATGGTAAGGACTCACTTGCTCCACTGGAAGAAAAGGAAAGAGGGAGAGTAAACATCGTGGAAAGTTCAGAGGAACATCACACTGGAGAAAGTGCAATTAGTGTCTGTGATTTCCCATTTTGAAAAGCAAACTAACTTTGATTTATTCAATCAAAGGGTTAGCAGGGAGGATGGGCAGAAATCTCCTTCTGCTATACTCCTGAAGTCCATGAGTAAGGGTCTACCATTGAGTGAAACTTAATGGTATCTAGAACCATATGTACATACCACTTAGTATGCCACCAGTGATCTTGTGGAGGAACACCCCATCTCTACAGTGAGTATTATAGTGCAATCAGTAAATAGTGTAGGTTTGAGACAAAGCAAACCTGACCAGTCAACATCTGCCACAGAGAGGGATCCTATTATCAGTGGTAAAAAAAAAAAAAGAGGGTATCTGAAAAGAAAACATAAATGAAAGCAATTGATAAACTTAACCCAGTCAAAGGTGAATGGACATGTGCAGAATCGCCATGGGAGATGGTATCAACCAGCCAAATCATGCAGATAATGAGCAACAAAGGTATTAGTAGTAGTCCACATTCCAGCCTGAACATTCTTCTCCAAAAAACAAGAAAGAAATGTTGTGGAGAAGGCAAACTTCCATGGATAAGTCTGAATACACCAGCCTAACAAGTTGATGAACCCAACCAATAAGCATGACAGGGGACGGAGCATGAGAAACAGAAGGGTTTCAGGGAACAAAAAGTCGTGAACGTGAACTCCAAAAGAAGGCATAACATGCCGCATAACACCATAAGAAGTGAACACGAAGTAAGCCAATCAGGATTGAAATGGGAGTACAGGTTGGAAATGGAAGGTAAGGAAATGGGTGTGAAAGCCAAACTTACTTCACAGGCAGCATTGGTCTTAGGGAAAAAGGACCAGTCAGGATATAGAATGACATAAGAGGAATGATAGAGGATGCAGCTAACATTAAAGGCATAAATATCTAATTGATGACATCTGCAAACAAGGAGGAGAAGGAAATAGGTTTTGAGGGAGAGATGGTACATGGAACACGTAGACAAAGGTTTAAAGGGAGAATGGGAAAGGACCACAATGAGACCCCAATCAGGTAGGTCAAAGGAACATGGAGGATGCATGACTTGAAAGGAGTGGAAAAGGAGGGAAAAGACAGTGGGAAGACAATCTTTTGAAACTAGAAGAAATGTAAGGTGTTCAACAAAGCTGCCCAATAGCTAAACACAGCTGTCAAACAACCAGGTTATGAATTGAGAAAGATGAAGAATGGAAGGATGGAAACCACATTGCAGACACCAAAGGCAAAAGGTAGACCACTGCCTTTGGTAAATGGACATGAATGATGGTCAGATAGAATGGGAGTCTGTCCTTGGGCTGAAGCAATAGACCTGATAAAAACTGTGCATGAAGGTGGAGTGTGGTGATATTTGGATGAACAATGTCCAATTAAGGTTGACAGAGTAGAAACCAAGACAGAGGTAAGGGTAGAGGAGGTTGTACAAGTACAGAGCAGTGGGAACCATGGTTGTGCTGGCCACTACAGAGCTACCAGGAGGACTAGACATGGAGTGGTTTAGATTAGGGATAGAACTCTGGAGATGAGTTGAATAGGAGGGTAAACATACATGTGAAGACCCCTCCGATCTAAACTAAACTAAACGTGTCCACCCCCAGAGTTAGCGGGTGTGGAACGGGAGACCAAAGGGAAGTTTGGTGTGCCAGTTGGTGGCAAAGGTATATATGAAGTGTCCCCAGCTGGGAATACACCCACTGCAAGACCTATGGATTGAGGGACCACTCCATGGGGAAAACCTTGTTGGAATGAGATAATCAATCCACAACCAGATTCATGGTACCAGAAACATGGCAAGCTAAGACCACAATGTGGTGACTGTAGGCCCAGAAAAGGAGATCCAGGATCTGAAAGCACATAGATTTGGAATTAGTACAACCTTGCTTGATGTAATAAGTGACCAATGTGGAGTAGTTGGAGTGTACCATAACCACCCTCCCATACAGGAGAGGGACAAAGTTTAATGAACTGCCATAAGTTTCAGAATGTAGATATGGAGAGAAGACTCCTCGACTGACCAAAGACTAGAAATCTCCTGGGAATCAAGATAAGCACCCCAACCCTCTAAACATGAGTCCACGAACAGATGCAAGTCCCATCATGGTGTAGGAAACGGCACCCCCTCCGTGGTCTGGTCTCTGTCTAACAACCAAGCCAGATTAGCTCTGATTGGGAAATGAAAGCTAAAAGAATGGTCCAATAGATCAAGTAGAAGTTCCACTGATCTAGGAGTGTTCATTGAAGAGAACATATAAGAGCCCCACCCATGGGAATAAGAGCTTCAAAGAAAGCCCACATCCCCAAAAGAGATAAGAGCCTCTCGAGCTGCAAGAGAATGTGAGGTGAGGGCCTTGTAAAATGCTTGCACATGAACACATAGAAAAGGCCGAGTCCAACTGAGGTAGGAATGAAGAAAACCCTCGGATAAATGAGGAATTGAGTGGGGTAAGAATGGGCTTCCCTCTTTCATCAGGAATTCCACCTGTGCTACTTCTTGTATGAGCAGAAGAGAATGGTCTCTGGACTGTGAACAGGAAGAAGCAAGCAGTAGCCAGTCATCCATGTAAATATGAGTGCAAAGACCCATAGAGATGGGCAAGAGTTTGTACCACCAATAAGACACTTAAAGAGCTAAAGTTAGTCCAAACAGTAAGGCCCTGAAAAGCAAAGCTCAGCCCTATAAACAGGAAAGAAATTAACATGTCAGCGAAATAGCACAACAAAAACAAAATTTAAGTACTACACTGATGAAAAGTAATATTTTAAGACGCATAGCTAGCAATGATGAAAAAATAATTTTCCAGATAGAAAGAATTATGTTACTAGTAGTAATAATACATACTTAATAAACATACTTAGTTAAGAAAGCTGACAAACCATCTAAGTTTACCTAGTCCACAAAGAATGTAATAATAACGAAAGTGCAAACCGACAAAAATTACTGAAAAAAACAAATTTATATTCAATATCCAACTTACAATTCATCTAAGTTAACTTAGATGACAAAGGACACACAAGTAAGGCCAACAACGATGATAATTATGATTATAAGGCATATATTCAACAATTGCGAGAAAAAAAATTAGATATAACAATGAATTAGATGTGACTAGTAGTAAAGAAATGTAACTTACAAGCTATCTTAAACATTCCTAATTAAAGTACTTATTAATACCAAACTGATGGATGCTTGAAATTTACCAAATCTACAAGGTACATAATATTAACGAATGTGCAAAATGACTAAATTTACCTAGAAAAACAAAGTAATAACCAATATCTAACTTTCAATTTATCTAAATTAACTTAGACAACAAAGGAGACATAATTATCTAACTTATCAAAGTCTGAGCTCTGAAGATGGGAAATCTCCTCTGTGTAAAGAAGGACAAAGCCACATATAGAACATCTGAACAGTGCCTACCATGGGTATATCCACAATGTGTGAAGTGTACACTTCAAAAACTTACCACAGAACCACTGAATGACATGGTGGCATGGCAACTGAAACAGAAAATAGAAGACTAGAAAAATCACCCACATCTCGAACATACAGCAAAACCAGAATATGCATCGACCAATGACCTGATTAACTAGCTGTAAAAAAAATGAAAGGGAAAAAGAAAACTCCTGAAGAAGTGTAGGTGCCAGAAAAAAAGGTGTATCCAAATAGTCTTCTTCTTGATTGTATTCTTCCTCAGAAACATGGTAAAGTTGAAAAGAAGAACAAATCATTGGCTGAACATATGAATCTAGTTCCCTACAAATTAAGGCCTGTACCTCCTCTGCAGATAAAGTCAAATCTGATTTCTGGGAAGTCCTACCAGTAGCATTTTAGACTGTAATGAGAATTTCTGTAGTCAGTACGTTGACTCCAAATTATTACTAAAATCTCTTATAATTTGGTAACAAGAAACAAACACGAAAAATACTGTTATATTTGTAAGTATTGCCAGTTTAACCAATGACTGTTTGTATAGGGAAAATATAGAAAATTCCAGTTAATCAAGTTTTCTGGTAAATCCAATGCCAGATAATCCACCTTTTACTGTATATAGTATTTAGTTTTGCTTTAAAAAGTTCATATAAATTGATTTAATTTTTCTATCATTTTTTATGTTGTTGTAAGACATTGGTTTGAATTTTTTTTCTTTTTTATAATTTAATTTTTTTTAAGTTGATCAGAAAGTTCTATTTTAAACATCCAATAAGTTTCCTATTTCACAGATATTTACCGTCAAATTTATCTTAATACTTTTAATTTTCTAATCATAGTAGTCACCACTTCTGGTTATAAGTGAGTCAAAAACAAACACTGCAGAACCTGAAAATAATTTATTGGTGACCTTAGACATGACCTTTCAAAATGACAGTAGGGCAGACTATATATGGTTAACAGTATTTTTGCTAGCAATATTCTTAGTCGAAATCCATTTATATGTAATAAATGTACTGTATCGTCAATAAATTATTTATGTACATTGTTTTAATATGATACACAACAATAATTCAATAAATAAGGATGTGAGTGACCACAATATTTTGCCATTATCTACTGTGCTTTCTAAACCTAACCAGTCTTATCTGACATCTTTTCATAATACTAACAGGTTGGGATTGGCTTGTTTGCAAGGGCTATTAAATCAACTCTAACTTCTAAAGACAACTTAAATCTTAAGATTAGACATTGGAAAGGGCCAGAATAATGAAGCGAAAATGAGATATAGAGAGAGGTATAGCATGAGAACAAGGTACAAAGGTAGTTTTAATAACAAGTTAAAAGGTTATTATTATAATGCTAGAACTACAAGAAATAAAATGGATGACTTCAGTTCAGAGCACTGGTCAGTTTGTTTGTAATTAAGCACAAAGCTACACAATGGGCTATCTGTGCTCTGCCAAATACGAGTATCAAAACCCGGATTCTAGCATTGTAAGTCCGTAGACATACTGCTGTGCCACTAGGTCAGAACAGAGAATATGGAAATAACTGAAACCTGGCTAAATGTAGACAATTTTATGACAGGAATTTATTCCAACATACAGTTATTGGTTGTTTGATAGAGATACAGTACTAAAAAAAGAGGGAGAAGTGGTTTTATATGTAAAATGTAAGGTACAGCTTATTCAAGTTGAGAATATCAAAGCTTCTAGCAATCGTGTTGCATCTATTTGAGTTTCTGTTAGTGGAATGTTTTGGATATTACAATTTGAATTATGAATATAATTTTGATGGGAATAATCTTAACTGTGTAATGGAAGAAATAGATCTTGGTGTTCTTGTTCATCAGTCATATTTTTAAGCCATGCAAGAAATCTGCTATTGCTAGTACAGTAGTAGTAAGGCAAATAGTTTTAGATAGTATTATTACTGGTATCCAAAGAAATATTGAATAAAAGTCTAGAGGTTATAATGTCATTGTTTACTTTAGAAAAAAGAAGTTAGAAGGGATATTATCAATGTGTTCACTATTTATATATA
>NW_013665956.1:143732-145197 GCF_000517525.1 Limulus polyphemus | reverse complement strand
GGGAGTAAAAGGAAAAACTATTTCATTTTTACAAAAAGTGAAGTCAGAGTTTTCAGGTATTGTGATGAATTAGTTCATTAAGTCGTGGTCATTCCTCTTAAACCTTCTACAAATAAGAAACAGTAACACTTTATTTTTTCTTCGAATTACCTACCATAACCAAAGCACATTATTGAGAAATTCTTCAAGTTCTTGTTTTTGCCATTTTACGCCTTTTAATGAAGATGGGAACGTTGACAGGGAAATAGAATTAAACAAAGACGTTTCGTAAATAGCGCGAACGGTAGTGTGATGCAAAACTACTCATGCTAAAATTTTTCATAAAAGTGGCCCGAAAAATGGCGCTAACTCGGTAATCCGTGGCTCAATTTTAACGAAACTTGTTTTATTCTGTTTCTATTCTCATTTCATTACAAATATGGCGCTATTGTGCGCCGTTTTTGCTGTATTCAATTACAGACAAGCAAACAAACAAACAATCTCAGAGTTTTAGTATATAGATATAAAAAACACCTATATATCGATGTTTGTGTGCCACGTGGTATGTTTAATGCAGCATTGGTTCAAATTATATGTTTGCGATGTCCAAATACAAGGTCTATTGTTTCATATGAATTAGATACTCAAGTTACCCATATTGATGACCTAAATTAAACCAAAAACAAGTTTTCTGATTTTGCCTAAATCAATGAATTTAACTTAATTAAGTTGATTAAATCAATCACGTGTTTATACTTGCAACCTTTTAATCTTGGAACAGCCTTGGTCATTCGTCATTTATCAACATATATCCCTTTTCCTGTTGTCAACAATCCCAAGAAATAGCAGTTATCAACAAGAAGCTCGAAACTCTCCTTCTTTTTTCTTGATCTCCACAAACACAGCTTCTCCTGAAGTATTGATATGTTCCGCTTAATCTAGTATCAAACATTTATGTTTCTAATTAAAAACTCCACCCCTGTTAGTCCAAAATCCTTAATATCATGAATTGGGGTGAAGAGAGGCCTGAAAGATAATTTAACCTATATAACTACTACGATGTCAAGTTGTTGTTTGTTTTCTATTGTTGTATAAAGTGGTGGGAGGTAGGAATCAACTAATGCATTGAAAGCCTGCCAGTTTCTTGGAGACAGAATAAGAGTTAAATCCTGTGATGTTGATATTAGTTTCTTGTTTTGTGAGCGTTTTCGAGTTAAATGGTATGTGTGTGGTTTCAAACAAACATAAAACATGGTGTGTGTGTGTGTGTTAAAATTAACCTGAGAGATGGAATTATTTCTATTGTTACGTCTCCGTTTGTTAATTGATTTTTCCGTAACTTCGTTCCGACGAAATTTTAACGACACAAGTCTTTACTTAATAAAACTTGTTTATTCTTTCCGAATATAACTTTACCGATACACTCAACTTCAACAATCGCGCTAAACAAACACTAATCTACGAACGTCAATAATATTTCTGACTG
>NW_013665956.1:141519-143285 GCF_000517525.1 Limulus polyphemus | reverse complement strand
CGTTGCGTCACTGTAGTCATGTGACTGCTGACGCAACACTATTTTAAAGCAACGAAAATTAGTCCACTCCAGTAAATGAACAAATAAGAATTTTTTCAACACTTATTATTTTACGACACTTGAAGCTTTTTTATATATATCAGTCAGTGAGTCCAAAGAAGCAAAACAAGCTGCAGCGGAACATTTCAAAACTTCTCCAGTCGTTCTAAGATGAAAAATGTCGTCCTCAGTTTTGTGCATCTCTTTTGAAATAAGGTGTGGCATTTTCATTTGAAACCGATTTCCGCACAAGCATTAGATAGTCCTGCTTTATAACAGAAAAATCGTGTAATGTATACGATTACAAAGTAAATTTACATTTACCTAAACAACTGAATTTAAACTGGGAGATATTAAAAGTGTTGTATTTGCATATGCTATAAACTGTCATTTTCCAATGGATATATATATCGATCAACATATTTCTCCCTACAAGACGTTTTTTCATTGACCTATTCACTGTGATGATGAAATAGAGGTGATATTAATCCAATGCTCTTTACAGGAGGAGTCAGATCTTTCCATAATGACTATCACTATTTTTTTATTTGTTGTTCTCATGCAACATATTTAAGGTCGTAACCTCTACATATTGTTACGACTGCAGAAGTCACTTGACTCTAGTTACACGAGATGAATATATAGAAGATTCACGAAGAGGTGAGATGTACGCTTTTATAGTATAAGCCGGCAAATAAAGTGACGGCAATAATATAGTTGCAGATAGAGATATTGAAGATATAGACACGGATAATTGAGTCAAGCAGGCACCGTAAGTAAAGTGTCTGAATCGTTGTGAATTATAGCGTGAGTTTAAGTTAAAGTGAATGTGGAAATTAACTGTATTGCAAATTTGAATTGAGAAAGAATAAACTGGTTTTATTTAAGAAAGGACTTGTATCGCGGAAGTTTCTTCGGAAAGAATTTCTACGAAAAATTAACAAACGAACACAGACGCAACAATACCACGCTGCAAAATGGTGTCAGAAGTGGGATGAAAAAAAAGAAGGTGGAAACGAGAGGTGGCAAATCAAATTACAGCTTAGCAGATTTGATGACAGCAATACAAGAACAGCAAAAGAAACAAGAAGAACGAGAAAATAAACAAGAAGAGAGATTACAGCAGTTGTTGGAGGATAAAGAAAAGAAACAAGAAAAGAGATTACAGCAGCTGTTGGAGGAAAAAGAAAATAAACAAGAAAAGAGATTACAGCAGTGGCAGCTCAAACAGCAAAATAAACAAGAGAGATTACAGCAGTTCTTTGAGGAAAAGAAAAGAAACAAGAAGAGAAACTACAGCAGCAGTTGGAGGAAAAAGAAAATAAACAAGAAGAGAGACTGCAGCAGTGGTTGGAGGAAAAAGAAAATAAACAAGAAGAGAGACTACAGCAGTGGTTGGAGGAGAAAGAAAATAAACAAGAAGAAAGCCTCCAACAGTTGAGAGAAAGCCAGAGTACACAAATGAAAAACAGTAAATTTTAAAGTGAATTAAATACATTAAAGAATGATTTAATGTCTTTTACACAAGGAGGATATATTAGCCATCGACCTAATCAGCCTCAGACTACGGGAAGCCCCTTCCTGACCCCGCAGCTAAACCCTAATGCAGACATCTTCAGTCCTGCCAGAAGTCCCATTGTAGACATGAGTGTCAGCAATAGGGGTTATCTAGTATGAAGGAAGCCACGGGAATTCGATTGGAAGGCACCATGGGAAGCATATAGAGC
>NW_013665956.1:125957-140519 GCF_000517525.1 Limulus polyphemus | reverse complement strand
GTGGGTAACTATTGAGCTCATGGGCATAAAGGACATTGTAATTGATTTTGATAAAATGACGTTTGGGAATAACAAAGGCCAAGTTCTGGTAATTGTTAAAAGAGAGGTTGAGATGATTGGGTGCCATCGGGCTGAAGTCAAGCCGACCGAAAGAGTTGATGATGGTGAAGTGGAACCAAATATAGATATCAGGGCAGAACAGGAGAGGGACCAGGATTTGAGGCCAATGATTGATTTTCTAAAAGCAGTGTTTTGTGCCCTGCTTGGGAGAAGGTGTCTAGTCTAAGCCCTGTGACAAAGCACTATTGGTTGCAATGGGACCAGTTAAAGCTTGAAGATGGTATTCTTCTCGGAGATGGGAAACTACAGATGGGAAAGTGACGACTTGGCAAACAGTTATTCCGAGGAAGTTACGGGAAGTTGTGCTACATAAATCCCATGATAATTTAACAGGAGGACATCTCGGAGTTAAGAAAACACTGAGTCACCTACGACAAAGATTTTACTGGATAGGTATGAGGCGAGATGTGGAAGAATGGTGCAGAACATGCAGTACATGTAGTGCTAAAAGGAGACCCAAGCATAAAGGACGCCCACCTTACGAAAAGTTGCCTGATAATGTGTCAGAGTTTGTGAAAGTGTTATCGGAAAGGATGGATGATATTTATCATCAAGTGCATTCAAACTTGAAAACGTCTGCTGATTCGATGAAGCTAAATTATGATAACAGATCTAATGAAGTCAGCTTTGAACCAGGAGACAAGGTGTGGTTGTATAATCCCAGGAAGACCAAAGGGAAGTCTCCTAAGTTGTCTTCTCCATGGGAAGGCCCAATATGACATAGTGGATCGTCTCTCAGACGTGACTTTCCGAATAAAATGTGGTCGGCGAGGTAAGAGAAAGGTAGTGCATGCCAACAGGCTTTGGCATTATCACGGTCCAGGACACTTCAGTTGGAACAAAGTAAACAACGAAACAGACAATGCTGCGGAAGATGTGCCATCTGAATAAGCAACTGTCGAAGAAAAAATTCTATCCAGTTTTGAGAAGGGAAACAGTGAAGCCCTTAATGAAGTTACTACCACTGATGTGACTATAACCGATAATGGGACAATTCCTGATGGAGCAGATGAACCTCACGTGAAGCAGAAGTCAACGAGATGAAAAAGATACGTCCCATAAAATTAAGAGACTTTGTTGAATTTTAATTTTGTGTTTGTAAATTCTGTACATTTAATTAAGTTATTGTTAATTTTCTATTGGTTTAATGTAAGTGGCTATTGTTTGGGACGACAGTGTTACGACAGCGGAAGTCACGTGCCGCTTGTAACACCTAATGAGTATCTAGAAGGTTCTTGAAGGCTCGAGACGCCTTCTATTTTGTATATATAAGACCGGCGAGAAGTGACGGGAGAGATATAGATAACTGCAAACAGACAGAGATGGATAATTGAGTCAAGCGCGGTAGTAAATCGCGTGAATCGTTGTGAATTATAGCGTTTATTTAAGTTAAAGTGGCTGTGGAAATTAAGTGTATTTCAAAGTTGTATTGAGAGGGAATAAACTAGTTTTATTTAAGAAAGGACTTATGTCGCTGAAGTTTCATCGGAAATAAATTATACGGAAAATTAACAAACGAACAGAGACGTAACAATATCAAGGAAGTTCCAAACTAGAAAGAAGACTTTATATTATTTGCAAGTTTGTGAAACTTTTGTTTATAAATCCTTTTTGTAATAATTGTTATTGTAAATTGTATTGTTGTGTGTATATTTAAACGTATTTGTGTTAAAAACGAGAACAGTTTGTATCAATCTTGTTGGCAAATTCATAAACTGACTATATATCGGCTTTTACTTAACGACTAAATTCAAAGTACAATTTAACTACTAGCGTTAAATTTATCAATTAACTCAATTTCAGACCATTTGAAATTCTAATATGTAGCATAATAAATTGGGGGCTCGTGTCCGAGATCTGAATGAGAGACAAAATTCGATCTAAATTTAAATTCAAATCACGATTGAATTCATATTTATCAGTGCTAACAAAATTTGATCATGTCTGATTATCAAGATTTTCTTGTATCACCCTTCCTAGAACAACTAGAAAGATATAATAAAAATGAATTGCTCGAAATTGCCAAAGTTTTAGAACTAGAAGTTAAAAGATTAATGAGAAAAAATGAACTAAAAAACGTATTATCGAAATACTGGTCGATGATGATTTGTTGCCTGAGGAAGCATTAGAGGAATACTCTAATGTTCCTTATTGACAATCGGGGTAGAGTGATAAATATAAATTAGAGATTTAGCTAAAACTCAAACAAAACAAGCTCGTATCAAAGCCGAGAAAAAGAGAGAACAAACTCGAATTAAAGCCGAGAAAGAACAAGCTCTAATTGAAGCCGTGAAAGAACAAGCTCGAATCGAAGCCGAGAAAAAGGAAGAACAAGCTCGTATTGAAGCTGAAAGAGAAAATAAACGTCTCGAGGCCGAAAAAACTCGCATTGAGCCGAAAAAGAAATTAGGCTGAAAGAAATGGAAATTAGACTCAACACTGATTGACCAATGCAAAATGACAACTTTGAACTTAAGGTTCCACCGTTCAATGTAAATGAAGTTGATAAATATTTCTAACATTTTGAGAAGGTTGTCCAAACCATGGAATGGCCCACCGAAAAATGGTCATAATAATTACAAAGTGTTTTAATTGGTAAAGTACAAGAAGCTTATGCCACTCTCACTTTGGAAGATTGTACGAATTATGATAAGGTTAAAGCAGCTATTCTAAAAGCATACGAGTTAGTACCGGAGGCTTATCACCAAAAGTTTAGAGGTTATTGCAAACAAGACAATCAAATTTATATAGAACTTGCCCACGAAAAAGAGGTTTATTTTGATCGATGGTGCAATTCTATGCATTGTGGCAACAGTTTCCACAAACTAAGACAATTATGCCTAATTGAGGAATTTATATGTTGTGCACGTGACGACCGCAAAACTTACTTAGATGAAAAGAAAGTTGAAACACTACAGGAATCAGCCGCTCTTTCCAATGACTACATTTTAACACATCATACCACTTTTCATAAAAAGAAATTCCTACCATCTCAACAAAAACCTGTATATGTTCAATCCATTAAAGTTGAGGATTCTTCTAAAAAATCCAGCTCCTCTAGTTCAAAATCTTTTGACAGTCAGAATAAAACTTCTTAAAACAATCAAGGCCTGTTTGCCATTTTTGTAAAGAACCTGGTCATGTTATGTCCGATTGTTGGTATTTGAAAAAGAAAAAGGAGGCAACACCCAGTGCATTTGTGTCCACATGTGGACGTAGTTTCACCAGATCACCCGATGTTGTTGATATGGCCACTAATATAAAGGCTGATGTAATCAGGGATGAATTTAGACCTTTTGTGTCTGTTAGTTCTGTGTCTTTGACAAATGACACTGGCAATCCCATGCCCATACGTATTCTACGTGATACTGGGGCGACTCAATCATTGTTCTTAGAAGGTATATTGCCTTTGGATTCAAGTCCTGCCACTGGTGAGTCTGTTATTGCTCAGGGTATTGAGAGTGGTTTTGTTAATGTTCCACTTCATAATATTTATTTTGCATCAGACCTTGTTTCGGGACCAGTTGTGGTTGGAGTAAGACCTACTCTGCCAATTAAGGGTGTATCATTGTTGTTGGGAAACGAATTTGGCTGGGGAAAAAGTTGTTGCTGAACCTAAATGGTTAGCGAGCCGATCACTGTTTCATCTAAGGATGATGTTGTTGTTGAGGAGAATTCTAATGTGTTTCCCTCGTGTGCTGTGACTCGAGCTCAGGTTAAGAAATTAAGCCAAAAAACAAGTGATAGACATAGATTCAGGGGACGGTATTATAGATTTGTCTCAGACATTTTTTGGATCCGACGGGGATCTTGTGGATGATCGTCGTACTGACAATACCTCAGTGAATGACAATTATGGACGTGAAGGATCTGATTCACGTGGTGAAGTTCCGTTTACTAAAAGCAAACTGATAGCTGAGCAAGAAAAAGATCTGCAGATCTCTTCACTATTTAAATATGCACTCCCAAAAGATGAACTGGAGAAAGTTCCAAATGGTTATTTTTTAAAAATTGGTGTGCTTATGAGGAAATGGAGACCACCATATGTGCCAGCTTCAGAGAACTGGGCTATTGTTTATCAACTCGTTGTTCCCAAAGCATATCGTTCTGGAATATTGAAAGTTGCCTATGAACTCCCCATGGAAGGTCATTTAGGTATCAACGAGACATGTAACAAAATTATGAGACATTTCTTTTGGCCAAAAACTAGGCAAGACGTTTCTCAGTTTTGTAAAACTTATCATACCTGCCAGTTAGTTGGAAAATCTAACCAGAAAATTCCTGTTGCTCCTTTGGAACATATCCCAGATTTTGAAGAACGTAAGTTCCATCCTGAGGACATGGTCTTAGTATTCTTTACCAACTGTGGGATATCTAATAAAAAAAAGAAAAAGAAAGAAAGAAAAAAGAAACACACACACACACACAAACAAAAAACATAAGGCTGTTAAATTGCAGTTTATCACTATGAGAATATGGTCTGAAGATAGTCTATGTCATAAGGGTTTATAACATTTGTGCCGATATACTTTCATGTACTATGAAATTTTATGATCACAAGGTGACTTTTATTGGTTGTGTTCTATACTGTAATGATTATTGGAGTTGTATAATCCTTTGAATAATGTATCATATTAAATGAAATGTTGTCATTATATATATAATATTGTTGCGTCATCGAGGTCGCGTGACGCTAGTAACACGTCATATTCTCGAAGCTTCGTGAATCCTCGTGAGGTTACTAGACTTCGGTATTCTTTTATATATAAGACGGTCAAGACGTGACGGCAATAATGTAATGTGTGTGTAGACAGTGAGTAATTGAACTGCAGTCAGAAGTATTACTGACGTTCGTTGTTATAGCGTTTGTTTTAGCGCGATTGTTGAAGTTGAGTGTATCGGTAAAGTTATATTCGGAAAGAATAAACCAGTTTTATCAAGAAAGCACTTGTGTCGCTTAAGTTTTGTCGGAACAAAGTTACGGAAAGTTAATTAACAAACAGAGACGTAACAATATCTTAGTTACAAATTGTCTAAAGCCAATTTTTAATTCTCTATGGAGGGAGTTGTAACGAATTTGTTATTATATAATTATTTTAATATTAACGTTTGTTTATATTAAGTTTATATTTACAAACATACATAGCTTATACTGTTAAATATGTATTGCGAAACTCCCGCCTATTCTCCAAAGTCATAGAAAATTTTCGAGTGTAAGAATCAATAACATATGTGTGTACGTAAACACTTAAATTGTATTGTTACGTAATCTTAATTTTTTAGAAAACCTTTCCACAGCTATAAATATAACCAACGCGACGCTATATTCTCTATAAACTTGGAAAGCTATAACTGTCATTGTTATAACGCTTATCAATCGGAAAACTTCAGATATTTGACCAGGAGCATTTACAAAATTCGAACATTACAACTCATTTAACTTCAGTGGATTCACATCGGACATTAATATTGTTTCGCCTCTGTGTTCGTTTGTTAATTTTCCGTAAAAATTCTTTCCAAAGAAACTTCAGCGATACATATCCTTTCTTAAATAAAACTAATTTATTCTTTCTCAATAAAACTTTGCAATACACTTAATTTCCACAATCACGCTATAACTTAAACAACGCTATAATTCACAACGAACGATTCACGCGCTTGACTCAATTGTCCGTCTCTATCTCTGTCTGCAATTCAATTCCATTGTCGCCGTCACTTATTGGTGGTCTCGTATACAAGAATACCGTACATCAAGTAAACACTCGAGCATTCAAGAAACTTCGAGAATATCATGACGTGTAACTAGGGTCACGTGACTTCCGCTGTCGTAACAATATTTTTACGAAAACATTACCTAACGTCATCGGTGAAACTCGACCTGTAATTGGCGTGTGGTCAGCTAGAACTACAGGGCTAGCTAGCTCCCTACTAAGTGAATTGTACCTATATCAACTCGTAATCAACTCGCTCATCATGAACCCTCGACAAGATATCAAGGAAGTTCCAAACTAGAAATAAGGCTTTATATTGTTTGTAAGTTTGTGAAACTTTTGTTTATAAATCCTTTTTGTAATAACTGTTATTGTAAATTGTATTGTTGTGTGTATATTAAAACATATTTGCGTTAAAAACAAAAACAGTGTGTATCAATCTTGTTGGCAAATATCATAAACTAACTATATATATATATCTACTTTTACTTAACTACTAAATCCAAAGTAAAATTTAACTACTAAAGTTAAATTTATCAATTAACTCAATTTCAGACCATTTGAAATTCTAATACGTAACAGGACGTTTCGTCAGGTTTTCCAAAATTATCAAATTTACAGTATAGCCCCTCACCCCCATCACGGGCGGGGCAAAGGAAAGCTGACGTTCCTGAGTACCCCGGTGGTCTTCCAAGGTTTACCTCGAAATATTTTATCTCGACATTAACACCAAGAACAAACAAACAAACACTATACAGCAGTTCCGAGCGAGACCATAAACCTCGATCTCAAATCCTGGAAACTAACACCAGAAATTCATAAATTAATTCTAGTAAGAAGACGTTTACGACGTACTTTTGTTAACACGCGGCCATGCATTAAAACCACTAATAAACCACAAAAATTACCAGATTAAAAAACTCATAAGCCAACAGCAGCAAAACAACCTTGCCCTATTCTGGTGCAAATTCACTATGAGAATTGTGTCGCCATCACTGATGAGAAACAAGCAAACTTATTCGCTCAGTGTTATAAGGACACATTTAAGACTCTTAACTTTAACTCTTCGATACTAAATAAATGTTGACAAACACGCAAACAACAATAAACACGTATTAAATCCTAAGTTTCAGTGACACTCACTAACCGCCAAACTTATGACAATATCTATTCACGTCCCATCTCTCTAACAGAAATTAAAACTGACATCAAAAACTAATATCCACAGCCACAGGAGAAAATGGAATCAATAATTTGGTACGCAAAGACCTATCCGACCAGTCACTATCGTACCTATCAACAACATACAATATCTTTTTCCATTCTGAATACTACCCTTCAATCCGGAAATTTGATACCCAAGAAAAGCAATGAATTAAGCAACCCTAGTAGCTATTGACCAGTAAGTGTAGTGAACACTCTAGGCAAATTTATGGAAAAATTAATCCTTAGCAGGCTCCTCAACTATCTGAAGTCAAATAACATACTCAGTAATATAAAAAACGCAAGTAGGAAAAGAGACATAGATCATTTAGTTAGGCTAACCGAATCTACCTTTCAAGGATTCAACAGAAAACACTATAACAGCAACCTACCTAAACATCAAAAAGATTTGGGCTCTGTTTGTTATAATGGACTAAGATAAATTGTCTCAAAACTTTGTCACTACCCCAATTATCCGTTGGATGTCAAGCTTTCTCACCAGAATCGCCAATTAATGATTAATAATGAGATATCCAGATCATTCCCACTAGCAGGTGCTCCACAGAGTTTAGTGCTAAGCCCCTCATTATATACTAACTGGACGGGCGAAATAAAAACTCATTTGTAACAAAGGATATGAAATTGTGTTTCTATTTTTTTCTTGACATATAAATATTAAAAGTGCAAGAAAAATACAAAAAAAGTAGCAATACTGAAAAAAAAGACATACTGTTTTCAAGAATTTTAACAATAGTGGTTATATAGTTTATTCTAATGCTGAGAGATATACAAAATTGGTAGTTTTTCCGAAATTAGATGGGGGGCAACCTTCCCCCTTCCCATAACCTTCCTCATGTCATCCTGTATCACTGTGTCAAGCTTGGTGCTGATTGATCAAGAAATGTGCAAACGTTTCAAGAGCATGTATACACACACGTGTATAAATTGACGTTTATTTATATACTAGCTGGAGTTCCCGTCCGTTGGATTGGTGAAATAAAAACTCGTTTGTAAAGGATAGGAAATTGTGATTCTATTTTTTTCTTAACATAATAAACATTAAAAGTGCAATAAAAATACATAAAGGTACCAATACTGAAAAGAAAGATATACTGTTTTCAAGAATTCTAACAATAGTGGTTACATAGTTCATTCTAATGCTGAGGGATATACATTGGTAGTTATTTTCGGAAATTACGTATGAAATTAGATATGAGAGGTCCATGCATGGTGGACAAAATCAGAAATACCTCTTGCCGTCAGATAAAATAAATAACATTATTAAAACGGCCACTTAGTGTTAGGTATTATAGAATTTTTCTGATACATTTATAATTTTATTTTAAAAGAGGGTTTATTATATTTTTACTAAAATTTATATATTTATGTATATTACATTATTACTGCAATGGACTGTAGTGTGAACGCATGACTTTGTGTGTAATTATGTCAAAATTGATAATATCAGCCCATAATATGGACAAGACCTTAAAAGGGAAATGCAAACTTTTATATACGGACGCTAAGGAAATGAATATAGTATTATGTAAGTGTGAGAAGTATCACCTGAAAAATTTTATGTGAAGTAAATAAAACCTCAGCAACCTGGACACAACATCATTAGCGCGAAACCCTTGAAGACATCTTGCAGTGTGAACTCAACCAAACTACAATAACAAGAAGCAGAAGTTTTAAACAATAAAAAAGTACCACCAATAATACCAACATAAAATCGGAAAACATCTGGTACGGCAATAAAAATAAAAGAGCAAAAATCTACTATTAAAAACAAGGGAGGAAGAGGTCGAAGGTGTGCCTCACCTTCCCAGGTCCAAGAAAATTGGACCTAAAAATCCGATACAGCGAATGAATTTCAAACTCAAAGGGGTCTTCAGGCTATTAAAGTTTGAGAACCACTAATCTAGAATATTAAGCTACATCTATTACAATCCCAAATATCCAGGAGGTTTGGGTGTTGTGCAAGGTCTCCATCATGCTGTAAAAGTCCAAAGTATTACACTAATTCAAATAAAACAGTGGATAAGAACTCAGGATGCTTGAACATTACATAAACAATTTGTATCACCCATGGCAGGCAAATTTAAGTAATATAAAATGTAATGCTAGAAAATATTGTTTGTTCAGGTCGTCCATGTGGCTCATTTTCTTCAAATTTACTATCTGTACATATTTGCCATAAAAAGAAAACAGCTATATTTGCAAAAGTGATTATAAATCTGAAATGTACTGAAAGTTGTTTGGATCCATATCAATCCATTTGTGTTTTCTACAAATGTAAATAAGGTAGTTTATTCTGCTTTGTCTTAGTCCAAGCAGGTTAACCTAAGACTTCCTTCGTATATTTCTATAATATTGTATCTCATGTCTAGTGCTTTGTGTGTTTGTGGAGTAACCCATGTATTTGTAATGCATGTTCCTATGTACTTCGTGGTTGCAAAGTTCTTTATGTTGTATGCCAAAGTACATGTGACAGGGAAGAAATAGTAGTTTACCATTGGATCGATACAGTTGAATAGAATGAAACAGAGCTTGAAAGGATAAAATCCTTTATATGATATAATGCCTTGAAAGTTGTGCCTTATGATCTGTGGTTGGTCGGTATGGAAATATTGGGATTTACAGTAGTAAGAATATAGAGATTTTTAGCCGCAATAAAATATTTTGCTTTTGTCCTGTTGACGTCAAACTCCCAGATCTGTATAATTTTGTAACACTGTTATTGTAAGTAGGCGTCTTGATTTGTGTATTCAGATCTTGTATGCTGTAACCATTTACTGGACTTTTTAGGGTCTAGTCATAATTCTATCTAGGACATCCATGGAAGAAGCAGCCTTCAGACTCAAACATTCCTACTTTCCATATGAAGTTCATCCACATAATAAGGTCCGATTTTGATTTCCTTCTCTACCATACCCTTACGTTAATGACATCTAGTCTACCTGTCACATCCTCTCACACGTCAACTAAAGACATCTCCCAGAAGTCTCCATAAAATCAAATTGAAATTCTCATGGAAATAGCCAGAGTATTAAGTCGCATCTGGTACCACCCTAATATAAGTCAGACTTATGGACGATAGGGAAAATAGCTCTTACTTTTTACACACTACCACGTTGGTGATAGTTGTTTTTAGTGTTTTTCTATAGTTCATACACATGTATATACGTTATATCACCAAACGTGTAAGACTGAGGCGATCGTAATACTTTTAGCAAGTGAATCTAACCATGTAGATTGTTTGAAAACTGCCAAAAATTATGTAGCATCGTAGAAAAATATCCGTATAGCTATGACAGTGGTGAGAAAGTTGGTGCTCACAAAAACTGTGGTATGTGTACAATATGAATGGTTTCAGAACTTATTGAATTTTTCTGTTACAATGGTAATATTGTTTACTGAGGCGTAGCGTAGAATATGTGAGTCCCCTACGAGTTTTCCCATCGGGACCTTTTCATATCCGATTTATTATAGCGCAATGGGCCCTATCGTGCCCCTTCCCCCGCGGGGTCTACGGGGGACATCTGCTTCACCCCTGACTACTTAACATGTTTAACAATATAAATTACTTTGGGTGCATCAAAATTGTACAACACTTGATCATATCACACATGGCTGCAAGAGTTAGAGTGTGTGTGTGTGTTTTGTTATAGCAAAGCCACATCAAGCTATCTACTGTGTCCACCGCCGTGAGGAATCAAACACCTGATTTTAGTGGTGTAAATCCGAAGAGTTAAGGGAATAAAAGTGTAATAAAACAGTTTAGAAGTTTTTGTTGAAAACCAAAAAAAAATGTCTTCTTGTGTTCAGTACTGCCTAAATTTTGATCTGTCTTTAACTGCCATGCTATGCAGATCATAACATTTTTTAAAGGGCAGAAAACCAACGTACTTTTGTGTGAAATGCAGCCTTTTTAGAAACATAGCCAACATTCTGGCGTGAGAAGTTATATTTATGTGTACTACTGTATCTCACGTGGCAAGGGTGACAATGATAACTGTGATCGAGAAAAGCAGGCATGGAAGTAATCGCAAAGTTATCGTTGTTATGAAGATTGAAATACAGGAGTTAAGAAGGACCTTGGAAAATAAAAACTTAGAGGTACTGTTTAGATAGGTGACCAAGGAAAAGTGAGATGACACTACTGCTTAGAATTTCGGGTATTAACTCAAACCACAGGGTCCTAGAGGGATATTAACTTCTCCGTGTAGCTGATGTACCAAATACGTTTGTTCTTTATATTTATCTTTACGTATCTGTTGCTAAGCGTTGGCGCCAATTTTAGAATCGAGTTTAACACAGCCTACGGCAGTAACATGAGCCAGACTGAGTTTATTTTTATTGCTATGGAAATAAGAAAGCGTTTCGTGACTTAAATGTTTGATAAGACCTCGTACAATGTATGAAGGAGCCTGAACATGTAAAATGTTGTTACGTATCTGCTTGTTTGTTAATTTCCGGTATAATTTCTTTCCGAGGAACTTCAGCGATACAAGTCCTTTCTTGATTAAACAAGTTTATTATTTCTCGATACAAACTTTTAGTACACAGTAATTCCACTGTCAGTACGTTTTTCGTCACTTTAACTTAACAACTTTAATAATACACGCTATAAACTACAGCGATTCACAATCTCGATAACTTCGCCCGAAATTTACTGTGTCTACTGTTCGCTTTATCATACATTCATTTCCGCAGGCTTTTTACTTCCAGGCTTATATACTAAAGAAGGGAGCGTCTCGAATGCACTTGGGCCACCCCGATCATTCGAGAAATTTCATGCACGCTACTAGCGCCAAACGCGCCAGCAGCGTCACGTGACTTCCGCTGTCGTAACAATATGAAATTCTAAGCTACCCAGTAATACAAATGATTCATACCCAAAAAAAAATTCCATCTTAATTAAAAGAAAAATCTGACAGATGTTCATTTATATATTATTTGACTTATCAGGGATTGTTCTAGTGCTTTTTGTTTTGAATTTCGCGCAAAGCTACACGAGGGCTATCTGCGCTAGCCGTTCTTAATTTAGCAGTGTAAGACTAGAGGGAAGGCTACTATTCATCACCACCCACCGCCAACTCTTGGGCTACTCTTTTACCAACGAATAGTGGGATTGACCGTCACATTTTAATGCCCCCACGGCTGAAAGGGCGAGCATGTTTGGTGGGATGGGGATGCGAACCCGCGACCCGCAGATTGCGAGTCGAGCGTCCTAACCACCTGGCCATGCCGGGCCTTGTTCTAGTGCTAGAGGATAAATCTGGTGTCTATTTATATGTCTTGTCGTGTCAGAACACGATGTAGAGTCACTAATAATGATGTTTTTCAATATGTCTGGACTAATTCCACAGGAATAGTATGTAACTAACTTGTAATTTTGATTAATCAGTTATGACTTTGTACTCAAATGGTGTGTGTGTGTGTCAGGACATATTATAGAGCCAGATGGGCGATAAGACGTTAATAGTCATTAACATGAATTAGATGATATTTTGGTTTGTTTTGAATTTTGCACAAAGCTACACAACGGCTATCTGCGTTAGTTGTCAACTAATTTAGCAGTGATAGACTTGAGGGAAGGCAGCTAGTCAACACCATCCACTGCCAACTCTTGGGCTACTCTTTTACTAACTAATGGTGGTACTGGCCGTCACATTATAATACCCCATGTCTGAAATGGCGAGCATGTTCAGTGTGACGGGGATTCGAACCCGCACATCTCAGATTGCGAGTGAAGAGCCTTAACCACCAGAATATGCATACCAAGTCGAATGAGATTATCCAACCTGATCTACCATTAGAGAGTAGTTAATAATTTAAATGATTATTAATCATGAGGTTATCCACCATGTTATAGCTAATAAAAATGTAGTAATGAAATATTAATAACTTAAATAATTATCAATGATAAGGTGCTAGAGGGTAAATAATATGAATGATGAATAAGGTCGTTCATCGTTGCCTGGGGGCAATTAATTAGCAATTATGAATATGAAATTATAAATGATGTATGATGTAATCCAATAAGGCTATGCCTAGTGAACGATACCATTTTAGGATAACTTATGGTAATGTCATCCAGTATGGCTGCGTCTATTTCGACCGTCATCAACCGGATGTGGCGTACTAATACAAGAGGTCAAACAGACCTAATCAAACAGCAGTTTATAAATGCTGCATTGATGACACTTTCGCCATTTTTCTATCAAAAATGAAGTTCAATGTTTTCTTGAGTATTAAAACCTGCAGCATTCACCTACAAAGTTTCCGTTTGAAATTGAAAAAAAAAGAATACTTTACCTTTTCTAGGTGTACTAATTAATTTAGATGCTCAAACTTTTGAAATGTTAATTTGTGGAAAGAAAACGTTTATAGGACAGTTCACCCAATTTGATAGTTTATTCCTGTAGAATATAAAATCAACTTAGCAGCAAATCATATAACTCTAACTTTATGATGTTTTCAACTTATTTTATTTTACATTCTGTGGTTGTTTTTTCTCCATAAAATACTAAGATAATAACTGAAAGCTTAACTGAAATATTTTCGAACAAAATATTGAAAACACTCATAAAAGTTTTTACAGTTGATAAATAAGCAGTTTCATTGCCCATCCTCTACCTAGGACAACAAGGTACCATATTTTCTAAACAACTTAAGTCTTTAATAAGAAAGTTCTACCAACATGTCAAATTTAACATAATCTTAAAATCGCCCTTTAAATTAAAACATCGCTTGGGTTGTCTATAAATACACTTATGGTGACTGCAAGGTCACCTATACCGGAAAACTAAACGAAATTTTCCCATCCGCATTCACGAGCACATGGGAGTATCACTGAAGTCCACCAAATTCGGCATTCCGAAATCACAGGTATGAAACTGAACATCAATAACTCATTAAGGATTTACTATAATAAGTAATGGTAATTCCAGCCTTCAACTGTTAACAAAAGAAAGTATATCCATAAAATAAATCTCCCCTGTTTTAAATGTAGCACATTCTTCTTATACACTTAATTTCTTTTAAAGCAACTTTTTCAATAAAGTGATCTTCTAATAAACAATCTTAATAATATAATATTATTTCAAGATTGTTTTTAATTTTATTTCCTTTCCTCCATTGATGTTTTTCTAAATGGTCAATAAAATTGCTACAAATAATATAATAGAATCAAAATATGCATCAGTCTATGTCCTACCATTAGTGACATTAATTTTAAATTCAAAGCAAAGGTGATGCTCCAAGTTCAAGGTCATGTTGAAAAATCAAAATATTTCACCATTTAATTTGATAAAAATATTAAACACATTTTAACTTACTGTTGCGAACCATTTGACATTATTTTTTTGGCTCAAGTGTTTTAAGTAGCAATAAAGCAGGTCCAGTATTCCACCATTATTTTGGTGTTCAATGAAAAAGTTTTTTACATCTTCTTTCTCTCCAAGACAGAGTGAGTTGGTGGGTTTCAATATTTTCTTTTCATCACGAGAATCTGTATTTTCAC
>NW_013665956.1:107813-124978 GCF_000517525.1 Limulus polyphemus | reverse complement strand
TGCATTCAGATCAAGGCCGTAACTTTGAATCAGCTGTGTTCCATGAATGCTGCAAGTTGTTTGGCATACGAAAGACCAGAACAACGCCACTTCACCCACAGTCTGATGGCATGGTAGAAAAGTACAACTGGACACTGGGACAGGAATTGGCAAAATTGTGTAATAGCCACCAAGAAGACTGGGATGTCTTACTCCCTCCACTGTTGATGGCCTATAGAACAGCAGAGCATGAAGCCACTGGATACACTCCAGCAAAGTTGATGGTTGGTCGGGAACTTCGGCTGTCAGTGAATCTGTTAACAGGACGCTCACCTTATGAAGAGTTGTCTGAAAATGTGTCAGAATTTGTGAGTGTTATCGGAAAGGATGCATGATATTCACCATCAAGTGCGTTCAAACTTGAAAACGTCTGCTGATTCCATGAAGCTATGTTATGATAAGAGATCTACTGAAGTCAACTTTGTACCAGGAGACAAGATGTGGTTGTATAATCCCAGGAAGACAAAAAAGGGAGGTCTCCTAAGTTGTCTTCTCCATGGGAAGGCCCATATGACATAGTGGATCGTCTCTCAGACGTGACTTTCCGAATAAAATGTGGTCAGCAAGGTAAGCCAAAAGTGTTGCATGCCAACAAGCTTTGGCATTATCACAGTCCAGGACATTTCAGTTGGAACGAAGTGAACAACTGAACAAAAGGCACCGCTGAAGATGTGTCACCTGGAAAAGCCACTGTCGAAGAAGAAACTGTACTCGGTTTTGAGAAGGGAAACAGTGAAGTCCTTGATGAAGTTACTACCACTGATGTAACTATTATCGATAATAGGACATTTCCTGATGGAGCAGATGAATTTTATGTGAAGCAGAAGCCAACGAGACAGAGACCAGTACGGAAGAAGATACGTCCCGTAAATTTAAGAGACCTTGTTGAATTTTAATTTTGTGTTTGTGAATTCTGTACATTTAATTAAGTTATTTTTAATTATCTATTGTTTTAATTTAAGTGTCTATTGTTCGGGATGAACAATACTAAGGAAGGGGCAGTGTTACAACAGCGGAAATCACGTGACTCTGGTAACACATAATGAGTATCTAGAAAGTTCCTGAAGGCTTGAGACGCCCTCTATTTTGTATATATAAGACTGGCAAATAAAATGGGAGAGATAATTGCAGACAGATAGATATAGAGACAGATAATCGAGTCAAGCCATAAGTAAAGTGTGTAAATCGTTTTGAATTATAGTGTGTGTTTAAGTTAAAGTGACTGTGGAAATTAAGTGTATTGCAAAGTTGTATTGAGAAAGAATAAATTAGTTTTATTTAAGAAAGGACTTGTATCGCTGAAGTTCTTCGGAAAGAATTTCTACGAAAAATTAACAAACGAACACAGACGCAACAATACCACGCTGCACAACATCGCCTGGATGTGAAGTATTGAAATGTAAATGGATTATCTCACTAATAGAACAAAGGATGTCGAGATCCTGTATACTGTGCAGTAGCTATAGCCATTATAGTGGGAGTGATGACAAACCATACAAGTGGTGACAATTCTGCTTGTGGATGGCCAACACAAATGACCAATCACCGACTTTGGGAAGAGAACTAAGTAAAGAACCCAGAAATAACTTTGGTACTACTTGTCACACAGTAAAGTGTACATTGTTGTCACAAGCTGTTGAACTTAGTGCTGATGCATACACAATCTGGCATTTATCTAGTCAGTTATGACAGCAGAATGGTGTGTTGTACTATTGTTATGATACATTAAGATGTGGTATTGATCTGCATTACAACTAGTAATTTTCAAAGGTTTAAAAAAAAATATATGCTTTAGACTTTACATAATGAAAAGACTGAAGGAAATCAGGTAACACACCAATGAGAATGAACAGAAGCAAATATTCTGGCTGTATTTGCATATAGATGTTTAATAACTTTATCTACACTATGGAACATACACTACCAGGGGTTGGGGTGGGGGAAAGAGACTACGGTAATGAAAACTCCAGCAGAGAACTAGAGGTTCTCCTATAGATGTAATGAGCCCTTAATTCTAAACAAATATTAATTGTTATGTGCTGGTCATTATCAAATAATTCATCAAGTGGCCAAAGCTTATTCATTGGTTGATACATTAGCATAGTCCATCACTGATATATTGGCTGAACAATGGAAAACATCATTGAAAAGCTGGTGAGAAATACATATATAAATAAGTCAATCTCAAAAGCTAGTTATCTGTTGTGTCACATGTTGGGTGTTAGCTGTGATGAAAAATGTATTTCACCATACCATCCTCAATATGATGGTCTGACTGAATGGACAGTACAAACTGTCAGCTATATGCTTGCTACATTTGTGAACCTACTACAGGTCATGATGGTAATTGAGTAACAATCTGCTGTTTGTTCTCCAAATCTCCTGATGATTAAATCTAATGTAGACCATTTACCTAGTGCAGATGTACTAACCAATTTGTTCACAGAAATTAGGGGTGTTGCTGCATAGTAGCTAGGTTAACTTGCTGTATGTCATGAGATTCCATGACAAAGCAGTAACCAAACAAAAAAGTGGAATCTTGTGGCTAGGTTTAGCTGTGGTAAATGTATGGCTGGACGGTATATACGTCAACAGCTCAACAAGGTAAAGTTTTAGTTACAGCAGTTGCAGGAAGCTCATAGGCACATCAACATGTTGACAAACTTCAACTCTATATCAGTCATGAGCTTCTTAAGAACTGGTTTCCTTGGGAATTAAAGTCAGATGAGCAGGTTGCATTTCATGTTGAGAACCCTGTCAAACTATCTCAACTCAACTGTTGAGAAGGAATATGCTGGAAGTACATATCTGGCATACCATGAAGAGTCAGATAAAAAATGCCATTAAAGTAGTAGTCTGACTGCTCTGATATTCAGCTCAAATGTAGATTAACAATTTTATTAACATTTATGGTGGTCAGTTGGTTAAGAAATGAATGAATGAAGTAGCATCACCCGCTTTCTGAGCTATATATGGACAGAAAAGTTTTTTTTTTAATGAATAGACATCAGAATTATTATGTGCTGAGATGAAGTTGCAAACCAAAGAACTTTCATGGAACATAAAATTGTTGTAAGGTCCAATGTTGCATCAAAATTATTTTATTTACATAACACGTATACAGAATTAACAACATACAGGGTGACTCAGGCAATAAACAAACCAATACACTCCTCATAAACATACATATATTGGTGACAATCATATAACAGGACATACACCTTTCACTTCTAACTACACATTATCAATACTATTATGAGTTTGACTCTTGGCACTAAATTGTACTGTGTTGAGTACTAAGTAAATCTTTTCATAATAGATTTTGTCTATTAGCTATTTTTTCATTCCAATTATTTTAGCACTTGTTATAAAGGTACATATATAATCAAATAATATCGCCACTTCTAAAACTGACTTTGTCAAATAAGTTAATAAACTTCATCAAAAGCTTTTGTAAGGATTTTTGAGATGGAAATAAACTGATATCTATCTCCACCTGAAGTAAATTAACATCAGGTACACTATAGTGTCTGGAGGAAATTTGGTCAATTTTAAGTAGTCTAACACACCTTTGGCTTTTCTGACAATTGGCTGGATTATCAACACTCTATTAACATGTTTCTAAGCAATATCACAACAATATTTAAGAATAATTTAACAAACTGATACACCAATTAAATAAAATCATTGTTAAATCACTGAGCTTTACACTAAATATTTAGATGAATAAATGTATAAGGACATTTTAGGTGGATCTGTACAAGTAAAAGTTTTGATTATAAAACTGAGAGAAATGAAGTTGACCCTATGATTTTGCGAGTTAAATATTTATTATCTATTATGTAGTAAATACCACAACATCCTTACTTGTTTACTGGTTAATGCAACACATGTTGTGCAGCACCAGTTATGTACAAAATATCCTTTGATTATGTAAGAAATATTTTTAATTGTTAAAAGATACCAACTGTGGAAAATGTAACACTGTGACTTACATATCAATGGTCCAAGCTTACTATAAAAAACAAAAACACTGAAATTTGTAATGGGCCAGAACAGTTTTTCCTATAATTATAAATATTACAACATCAAGAACTTTGAGGTAACATCTCTTTACACATTACACCATGGCATAAAAATCTAAATCTGTGATGTTACTTAAACGTCTGATACATAGCATAATATGAAATTTGTTATAATGTATTCCATATAATATACTATGACAATTAAGATATCTAGATAATGTACTAGTCCACACCTATAATGGTACTATTATATATGTCATACAAAGCACTAGACTAGAACTGTTATAGGCATTAAAAGGCTATGCTAGCCACAAAATATCATGCCAAGCATGATATATATAACTGGAAATAGCCTTACACTCATGCATTCTTACTAATTAATATTTTAAACTTAACACCAAGAAGCCTTTATGTTTCAATCCAACCAATAACTTGCCTATTTCACACTATACATTAAATCCTGAATTAGCTGAATATATAATCACAAACATTAAATGTGAGATGTTATGACTAGCAATGAAAACTCTGTGCTCTTCAGTTAACCCTTTATGGCTAGAATAAACCAGAAGGAAAATAGAACTAAACAATAAAACAAAATATACACTGTATAAAATGATAAAACTAAACATTAGATGCCCAGTTACAGATTGAAACAAAAATGTAACTTGCTGGACCACATTGATGAATGTAATAATAATACTGGCTACATAAAACTTGCATGTTGATGTCAGATATATTTGGAATGTTCAAGTAAAAGTTACTATATATATATATTATTAACACCTACTATACAGAACACATTTCATAAACATAAAAAATATTAGGCTGTTCAAGTGAGAACCTGGTAAATACAGCTTTAATATATAGAAATTAAACCTGCTACAAAAAACATACTGTCAGCTCAGATCAATTTGTGAGAATCACATATCAACTAAAATGACAAGAATACATGATCCACAGCATACGCATAATCTGTACTGCAACAGTAAGGATAAATTATTTTAGAATGTTGAATCAGACATAATCTATTGAAGTAGTCTGCTATCTATGCTAAACAAAATACTTTGGTGTAAACCAAAAAAAAGCAAACTGTTTTTTTTCTGAAAAGTACAGCAATGGCAAGTATGCAGGCAGGAGAGCTAAAACTTTTACAGATGAGCAGCATCAATTTTCAAACTTGTTTCACTTTTAACATCTTCTCTAGTGCTTTCAGTTACTTATCATATTTTGGCTATAAAAATTCACATATGCACTACAAGTTAAAATACTTGTCAATAACATGGTTATATGAAAAATACAAGCCTTTATTAAATATTACGTTTGTTGTGGGATTAAATATGCAAGAGAAAAATAATAAACTGCATTGAAAAACATAGTTACTCTGTAGATAACATGTTCAAGCTAAGTGCAGTAGAAGTACATAATTATAGTATCAAATGTGTAGTAGGTACTGTATCTGTTTAATTAGATCTACTTATATAGAGGGATCTCAACAAGTATCACAGCTGGCTAGAAAGGAAGAATAAGATAGTAAGGTTCTAAACAGAGATCTCATAGTTCATTTCATAAAAAGTGTTCCGTTCAGAAGCAGCTGACTGAGGAAATTCTTGATGATTGTTTAAAGGGTGCCGCTGTTCCAAACGTGGAGTGCCTTGTCCTCTTCCTCCTTCCTGTGTTTCAGAAAATTCTAGAGCTTTAATAAAAGACACTGGTCTGTTCAGGTCTACTGAAGGATGCCTGTTTTGGTCGGAGGAGTTAAGACTATTATGATCAACATCTGAACTGTGGCTACTAGTACACTTGGAGTGCGGAAAGTTGCTCTCAAGATGCCCATTTCTTGGGCTGTTGTTTTTCTCAGGATATAAATGTTGTTTTTTTCCCACGTGACTGAAAATGAGTTCTGAATGGTTCTCCTGCCTGGAATGATAATAGATTCTGTGGACATTCTCTGTCAAAAGATTTGTCAGGATTGACTGATTGGTTAAATTGTGGAAACTGCTTTCCCAGTGGTTTCCCAACACTTGTATCAGCTCACTTTCAGATACAAATTTACGTTTAGTTTTGAAGTTTCCTGAGGCAAAAGCTCCACGATAAGAATTAAGACTAGAAGCTTGGTTGAGAATATTTGGATATCCCACTGAAGGACTAGTTTGACTACGAGGAGGAGTCTGCCTGATCTGGGTCCTGCTGGACCTAGGAGATTGAAAATTTCTATCTAGAAACTGGTGACAATTGTTGCTTACAGGTGTCTTTGTCAAACAAGTTGTATCTGAGACCTGTTTAAGTTGAAGAGATGATGATTCGCAACCTTGAAACTGACTTTTGTGGCTCATATTAGATCTTTGAAGGGACAGTGAAGGAGATGTAACATCTTCAGATTGACTTCTTATGTACTTAGTAGTGGAATTTTGATGGGATGGTGGAGAAATACATTCACAATCTCGTGGTTGGTTCCTGAAGTAACTTGCAGTGGATTCCTGACAAGGTAGTGGAGGTGAGGGTTCACAGTCTCGAGACTGACTCTGGGTGGCATCAATTGAAAGGTCTATATCTGGAATTTCAGCAAAACCAGGACAAAGCTGAAAAAAAAATATATACAGCAGTATAATAGAATGCAAATGAACTTTTATATTGAAAACCAGTTGTACTACTGCCAAGTTACTACACTGTTAAGTGCTGGCACAACCACATACTTTTAAGTTGAACCAGAAGAGAGCACAGTCAACTTAGAATAAAGTTATGTATAGAGGAAAAAAAATTCATGATGCCTCCTTTTGAATACAAAAATAGTATTTCATCACATATGAGACCTTTCTAATAAAAATAATCTACAATTGGATATAAATTTCTTAATGTTAAAAAAAAATCCAATTCCAACTTTTGCTTTATTGTGATATCACAGTAAAGCTTGATTTTCTACTTTCAAACATAATTTATTGACATAATATTTTTGTAACTCCTCAAGATTCTTTGTTTACTATTGAGTACAATAATAGTTTCTGTTTGGAAATATACACACAGAGGGTGATTCATAATTTGTACATCACTGTCAGAGTATTGAGGATGACATGCAAAGGAAAAATGTCTATGACAAAGACACTATGACATCTGGTGGTGAGATCTGTGAACACACACAGACTAGTTTGTAGATGCTTATTGCTCTTCTAGTTCAAGTTTCTTTGTTCAGTAAAATGCTCAATATCTCCTATACATATATTTGCAGTTAAATAATACTTTTTTGTAAAGAATTTCTACATTTTGATGCACATGCCAGTTCTTTCTAATATGTCAAGTTAAAGCTTTGTATATATGATGATTTTGGTACAATGTCAAATTATAGTATCTTTTTGTTTTAGAATAAAAATTACACATATACTGTATATTAAAAAATAAAGCATAATAACTTAATATAACTAAATATCCTTAAAATGCTTAAAATCTAACATCAAAGCACGATAATACAACCACAAGATCTATACTTTGTAAGTTACCATATCATACATGCACATAGTGGACTGACCTCATATTAGAGAAGGAATAATGATTCTAATTCCAAATTTATCATGTGTATTTAGATAAGATGTGAGAAGCATTTAGTAACAGGTACAAGTCTATTTCCTACAAAAAAGCAGATGTTTTAAAAAGTATTTGTGCTCAAGATATGTCTGTGAAGTACCAATATCAGCCTGACTCAGACTCTTACAGTTTGCATATTGAACTTGCATAGCCTCTAGGACCTCTAAAATGCATATCTACAATTTTTCACTATACCTTTATAATGCATCAGGTATTTACTCTCCTCTACCAACAAACTGTCACTAAATTAGCAATGTAGGGCAAAATGAATAGTTGATAACTCTGACATGAAATATGTAATACCATGTTGAATGGCACTCTGTGAAAGGACGTCATGTGCACTTTGACCCCCAACCGTGCACATAGGGTTAACAAAGTGGCCTAGTTTACTTACAACTAACAGAACTATACTTACCTGTGATCACTGACAAGTTGTACAATGGAAATACAGATATTTCACCACCTCTTTACTAAAACTAGATACTTAATTTTGGTTATATTCGCTGAAATATTATTCTTACATTCACACCAATGATAGTCTTTCTGAGCTTTTCATTAAAATATATCCCTCCACACAAGAAAAAGATTCTTTTTTTTTACTGGAAAGACTGAACTATATATATTCAGTAATTACAACTTGGTTTGTGATATATATTCTGTCAGTGTTCAGTATTTGGCTGATTCGGTCATTTTGCCAGATATCAGCTTCTACTCATAACAAATAGTTTAAATTTTAATTTCCACCAATAGCATAATTTAAAACCTGCAAAATGTACTAGGATGTAGGAAGTTATAAAGAACAAACTGAAATGCAGAAGGTCAATCAATGTAGAAGATAGAATTTTTAGTAAACATTACAAACATTATTAACCAAACTCAGTTATCAGTAAAGTATAGTTTATGTCTGTGTGCATAAATCCATGTAATTCTGATACTTTCCAAAGCATATAATCTTATTTTTTTATGTCATGGAAGGAAATTTTACTGAAACAAAATAGTTTTAATATGATAAAAGAATATTATAGTTTTCTAAGCAATCATCTTATTATTCACCAGACTAAGTTAATTTCAATCACTATTTTACTAAATAACTGATCTTCAACAATCTGTCTTTTTTAAAGAAACTTAATATTAATTTTTTTCTAATTAATACACATTTATCAATCATTAGTAACCAGTTTCTCTTTACCTCATAAATGTACACTATGCTAGCCAAGACTCATAGCAGTATTAGTGCTAACTGAGACAGTATTGGAAATGTCTTTGTTTAGTTTCCACCACAAAATATTTGATTAGATTTTGCAAAACAAAAAATTTATTCCAGATAAATTGGAAATTAAATTTGTTCAACATTTGCATTTAGGGCTTCTTCAAGTTTCGCACAGAACAGCATTGTGTGAACCATGAAGAAGCCATATAGGCAGAATAGTATACATAATAAAATCTGATTTAATTGGAGTAAATGATAGTTTTCATTTGCTTTGCAAATTGCATATATTCTCAATTTAACACTTAGATCTATAAACTCAGAAGGTGGATTACATTGATGCTGATAAGAATTTGTAAACAGTATTTTAATTGAATTAGAACTAGAAATGTCTGTTTCCATCAAAATAATTGGTTAGTTTGTCATTTTAAAAGTGCTAGAGATAAAGAGAAATTACTTTCACTGGTGAAAACTCCTTTGTGATCACCTGTTTAACTAATATCATTAATACCATAGGTCCCTGCACATACTTCTATGCAGCAGTTCCTGAATGAATAATGGGTTTCCTGTTGTAAAGTTTTAACAGGTGTTTGTAATAATGGTGAGGATTCATCAATGTCACTTTTACTACCCCTGTCTTCATCCATGTTTGATTCTGAAATTTACAGTGTCAGTGCTTTCTTCAAACTTCCTTGACTGCTTAGTTCTGTTCCTCTTAAGAAAAATGCTACTTTGAAAAAAAAGAGCCAATAAAATACCTATGACAAAATTTGGTTTGTGTTATATTCCAAGGTTCCAGGTCCAAAATGGCTTATGTTATCCTCTAACAAGTAACAATAAAGAGTAGCCACAGTTGGAATAACTTTCAAAATTATTGAGTGAAACTATGCTTTTTGTCATTTCTTCGGTTATAGCAGTTTTAAACATACCTCCAATATGGAGGTATCCTATTATTGTTGAGATTGATAATGTTGTCAGTGGCACATTGTTTTTTAGGTATATTTAAATAATTTTGTATCATCATATCTTTTGAATGTTAGAATCTTTTATAATATTTGCCCCATTATCTCTTATTATGTAAATATATTTTGATTTCTCACATACTTATTAGCTCTTTCAACACTCTCTCTATTACATCAATACTATAACTTAAATGAAAATGTTTTAACATGAAAATCAGATATTGTAAATCCCCATGTTCTTTGATCCAGTACCCAGTGAAACTGTTGTTTGTTGTTAAGCATGACCAGAAAATTGTACTCTTGCACTTTTCATATAATTGGATCTTTTTTTAAAGAAAAGTATGTTTTTCTTGGTAAATTTTATTGTTGTTGAATTTTCTTCATCTAGAAAACAAAAATAAGTAACAACTAAATAGGGTTTAATTATCCATTGTAGTCATTTCACCTGTTGCATAGCACAGCTTTGTAGAACAATGATCATTAATGCTCCACAGTTTCCTTTTTCAATAATGCTCCTCAATGTTTTATTACTTGGTAAATACCCTTGAACTTGAAGACACACTATCACCTTCAATTAGAAGAAGATGGTTTCTATTTGCCACCACATGAAATTAATATGCTACACAATTTGCACTTCATATAAAAATCACCAATTACTTGTGTGTAATATCACACGATTAACTATAATATGAGTACACACCTGGAATTATTACATGATATTTTGAAAAGTACTGTTATAGCATTCTACTCAGTATGAAGCTTGTTTACCTTTCCCCAAAACTTAATATATACTTGTCTCTCTATTGCTTACCACGTCTCCTAAAGCTGATGAAACTGCTTTAATAAATATATCAACTATTCAGCTGTGGATTACTTGGTTATTCGGCTGATGCATTATCTTTTCAATCTTTAATTATAAAATATTAAAAATTATAATATTATCAGCTTGAAGGATGCAAGACTTTATTAAAATGAAATATTATTAAATTCTTTACTACTTACCTGAACTCACACTTTGCCCAAGTAAGGGTATATCTAGAAAGTAGTACTAATTTGGTTTTATTCAACCGTAAGGTATACCACTCATATTTTTATAATTCTATACTTTTATTTCACTATTCCCAACATATTTCAACATACATTCTTGAAATGATACTATAGTACTAGCTCACTATTCCTTAATTCTTGTAATGTCTGTACAGTACTGTTTCATTATTCAATACATTTCCGACACATATTTTTGATAAAACTGATTATTATTATTTCACTATCCTATACCTATTCCAAATTGTATTCTTATCATGATTAACAGGCTGCAAAATTTCAGCAAGTATGTGTTTTTGAGGCTAGAAATGCAGAGGTCAAGCTCATTATATTAGTGAGAAAGCAGAGCTGCAACTTTGAAGAAATCTTATATATGTGCATGTTTTATTTCCTTGACAAATTTTGAAAATTGCAATAAAACTTTTTAACACTACAAACCATTATCCAAGTATAAACTTCCATTTCTTAATACAGTGAAAGACCAAATTTCAGGTATTTAGTGCAAATCCCATATTGTAACAACTTTCATTTACACTATTCAAGAAATTAACTAGAAAATTTTATAAAAAGTTAAAAAATTTTCAAGTTCTAAATATTTCTAATGCTTATTCAGTTGAGCACCATTTCCATTTTCTTAAATATATTGCCCATGGCCAAAGATCATCTTAAGTAATACAGTTAATACTATAGTAAAAGTATAAATTTAAAAACACCAAACTAACTTTCTTTAATTGTGTATAATACATGAAATAAAAGTGTACATGGTTGGTAGAAGTATTCAAAAACTAAAAAAACATTTAGTATTGTTATGTAGAAACATTATAGAGTGAAACTCAATTAGTAGTTCTAAATGTTTAAAGTACAGACATTTTTATGGAAAGCATAACATCCTGTGAAGTTAGAATGTTTCTAGGAAATAAGAAATGAAAATGATACTGGGGATGATTTGTACTTGCAAGGCAGACTGTTTGGCCAATTACTAATTCCAGTAATAGTGAAAATGGGGTAGTGTTATTGCTGTTACAGGATGGAGTGGACACTCATAATTATGTATATGGAAAGCATAACATCCTGTGAAGTTAGAATGTTTCTAAGAAATAAGAAGTGAAAATGACACTGGCAATGATTTCTACTTGCAAGGCAGACTGTTTGGCCAATAACTGATTCCAGTAATAGTGAAAATGGGGTAGTGTTATTACTGTTACAGGATGGAGTGGACACTTATAATTATGTACATTGGTCGTATGCTCATGGTTCTAGAATGCAGACACTGTAAGATGAAAATACTGCTTGTGGTTGTGGCCTTCATCAAATACTACTGACAGTATTTAAATGGTAGAATGTTCATCAGTAAGGTGGACCATGCATTACTAAAATGGCTTATTTATTACCTTTAAAACTCCAGCATAGATGATTGTACATTTAACCACAATGTTGTAGAATTATAATTTTGTTATACCACGCTGTCCGCTATCCGTAACACAGAAATAGACAGATTGTCTTGTTGCTGGCTGAGTCCTTGTCCATTCATTGAATGTAACAGTAGAGAGTGATTCTTACTTGTCACATTCAAGTTGAGACATTAAGTAGTAGTGTAAACAATGTTTTGTGTACATTGCCCAGAGGAAAAGCTACCCTAAACAGCAAAGAATTACTGGTTCTTTTTAGCAATAAATAGGCACGGATGTTGTGGTCCTCTACCAGAATCTGAACTAGATAATTGGCATGTGCTGGTCATTACTGATTACTTCACAAAGTGGGCCAAGGATTTTCCACTGGCAGATACTTCAGTAAAATCTGTTACTGATGCATTGGTGGAACACTGGATAGCCTAACCTACCACACTTGAAGGAATCCACATAGATTATGGAGCTAATTTCAATACCCTATTGTTTTAAGAGTTGTGTACAGTGTTGGATGTGGTAAAGATGCACCTTCACCTTACCATTCCCTAGTCTGATGGTTTAGCAGAATAGGTAATACAAACTATCAAGCAGATGCTTGAAGAGTTTGTTAATCATGGAATGATTGATTGAGACAAAGACTTACTGTACAACACGATCATGTAACAGAATAGATCAGCTGTATGTTTACTAAACATACTCATGTCTGTTCTGGAAATACTACTCTTTGTGAATGATGTATAGTCCAACCCACTAAAACAGATGTACCAAAGTGTACACAAGAATATGTGAGGATAAGGTCTGCAATGGTGGATGTGCAGGAGTTTTTGTGTTAACAGCTAGGTACCACACAGCAGAATAGATATTAAGATAAGGCATTTAAGAAAAACATTTCATTATGAAGACTAAGTATGACTGTAGTATGTATGTGCCAGTGCCATGAAAGCAAATCAATTCTGGCTGAACAGGTCCTTATCTCATAATTCAACAGACTAGTACATTGATAAATGAGTTACAGTGGTTAGGTGCTGTGTGTAAGCTCATGGAGCATGTTAACAAACTAAGATTGTATGCTACTGATGGACCTCTCATACACTGAAAATATCAGGAGTCAGAGGTTGAAATTGTCGAGTTAGATGAAGATGAAAATACTCTTTTGTATCATTCAACTCAGCTGATGATGAGGACGATACTAAAAATACTTATCTGGTTGTACGAGTTAGATATGGAAGCATCCAGAGAAGTGGTGCAAAATATTTCTGATGGTTGGCTGAGACTCCAACCTTCTGATCACTACAACTGAGATTAACTGCTAGACCAGCAGCTACTTGATTTTAAGATTAATGATTATGAAATGTTTGCACTATGCTGTAAGATTGCTTTTTGATTATTATAAAGTCAGAACAGCTTATTCATAGCAAAATTAACTGTACTAAAAGAATGTTGCAACACTTTTATTCCTTGATCTATTGAGCAAAGTTTTATCAAACAATATCTGCATTATATTAGGTGATAGCTGCTCGATAACTAGACAGTTAGAAAGGCTGGCATTTTAAATGTAATTTCTAGAACATTCAAATGAAAGTATGTTACAACTGTTAATTTTTAAACAAATATGCAATTCTTCTAAGACAAACTATTTGAAATTTTCTAAAGATCATACAACATAAAACTCACAAGATATTTCTAACATACTTAAATGTGTACATCTATTCTTTCATAGGCAATGAAAATTTTGTTCTTTCTCAGCACAGAATATGAATCAGGTTATGATTCTAAGTATTATGGTTCAATCTGTGGATAATGTGATTTAACTGAGTAAGTAGCTGTTTTCTTTTAAATACTCTGTTAAATACTGAAAGTTTTGCTATAAAATAATAAAAATGCTAATATTTGTATCAGGATATTACAATTTTGCATAATAAATTATATCTTATAAGGCTTCTAGGTGTGTATACATAGGTAAATCTTAAATATTTCCTATAAATCAGACACTAACACAACTAATGTTAAAATAAAACATCTACTGTCAGTACTTAGGCCTAATGTGTTAACTAGATATAGACTAGATCTGGAACAATACTATAACATAATAAAAATGATTTAATACAATTATAGGTACCTAATTAAGACTGATATATGCCTACCATTCAGTGCTAAAGGCCTAAATGACTAATGTCAATTAGGCAGCTAATTATTTGTGTAACAGATTTATGTACAGATCTAATGTTAAATTTAGTTTTCCATAGAATAAACTGAAAATGTATTCATAATTAGTTCTAGATGTCTGTTAGTACATCTCATTTTCAATGAAATCAGCCTATATTCCTGTAGACTATTTTGTGTCTATAGTATATAACAGCATAAATAAAATTGTCCATAAACTTAAAAAACACCAAAAATATAGTAGCATCTTTGTTATCACAAAACAAGGTTTTTGCACCCTATCACACAAATCACATTAGGTATACAATAACTGTGTAAATCTATTTGCATGTGTTTTCATTGCTGCATTAAGACCCTCAGTTAGTGAAACATTTCCAAACAACACAAAGTCTAACAATGTATAGAACATCCAGGCTGCCAAATGTGGGCCATCATGTATAGCATCAGTCTAAAGGCAGTTTTATTCACATTAAGCTAAGGTCTATTTGTAGGAAAGAATTCTGTTAAAACAGGCTTCACATAATGAAACAATAATACCAAAGTTATAATGATGTATACTGATAAATTCATGGTACCACACCAAGTGGTTTGATCATTTACTGATAAAACGCAGCTATAAATGATGTTTAAGTATGAGTGGATTGAGCAAAAATTAGACTATCACATCATAATAGATTAAAAATATAGATTTTGTGCTAAATTACATCTATTTGTAAGCTACAGTAGTTTTCTTCAATGAGAAGACATCTGATAACTTTGAAATACAGTAATCTTAAACTGTTTAAAGATGAGTCAAATTGGTAAAGAAAACTGTATTAAAAGGTTAACATAGTAACAAAAGTACAACATTTGGAGAAGATTTTGTCATCATTAAGTACAAGCAATTTATTAAGACACAGGAATATATATATATATAGTGCAAAACAAAAGTCACATGACTGGATATTGTTTAAGGTTTAGTAAAAGTATATTTTTGATGTTTGGTTCTTTGTTTAAAATTACAGTGTTTCTAATACATACTCTATGTTTGTTTGTTTTTGAGTTACAATGTTTGTAAAGATTAATGTTTTTTTATTAGGTTCACCAAGTGAAATCAAACCATCATCATATCAGCTAAGTTTAGAGAGTACAGTAGGCAACCACAAAATATTATTTTATGTTTATCCTATTCAAAGAAAAATACAAAGCTACATATTCTAACAGTAATAGTGACACATTTTAAACAAAAATAATATCACCCTCATTGGTAATAGTAAAACGTTTTCATTATCTAATTATTAATATATTTGACTTACACTTACCATTAGTAGTATGTGAAAGGGTCTATTGTAGTATGCCTTGCTTTCTAGTGGGTTTATGTTCTTTGTCAAAGAGTTTATTCTAAGTTTTATTTTCATTTTCTATATATTTGACCTATACAGGATAAATGGGAGATTAATGAGTATTTTAAAAACAAACAAAATGGCGACCTCATAGTTTCTCTTTGACATTTATGGTTCACCAAGTAGGAAATGTCCAAATTATCTTTCAAAAAATTGTGCCAAAATGGAGACTTCTAGAAGATCTCTATAATATGAAACAAAGTGTAACTTGCAAATTACTTTTAAAAAAATGTATGTGAATATAGAAAGATTCATATCATGTTAGAACAATGCAAAGGTTCACAAAGTTTTGAAGCAAACACATTCCTGTACCATGAAGAATGTGCCAAACAGTATTTCTTTCTTTTGTTTGTGTATTATTTTATCTTTGTTTGTGTTGTTTTGTGCTGCAGCAGCATTTTCATCTCAAGCTGCAAGATATCTGCGTGTCTAGTCTTAATAATATCATGTTACGCAAATTCTTTATGCCTAACCTTACACTTTCACAGTATCCTGTTTTCTGTAGTGATGTCGCTGCCACCTGTTAGTAAAACTATGCAAGTCATGCTGCATTAAAATAACATAACAGTTAGTGCATGAGCAGAAGTTCAACATCAAAACATACAAGTCACATGTGTTGCTTCTCTTGATTTTGTGATTTGTTACTCCACAAGTTAAGAAGTTGGGAAAGGTTTTAAGACACTGTTACAGAAGAATTTGTAAAGAACAATCATTGGCTGGATTTCACCTACAAATGTGAGTAACCAGTTTTTGTTCTTTTTTATTCTGGAGGAATATTAAATTAACAAGTTATTATTGCATGATCTACAGAAACCCCATTACATGTCACTGCCTTGCATCTATCATAATTAAATCTATCTATTATTTATTCGCTAAACTCAAAGAATCATCTAAGTCCTTTGTAAAGCAGCAGCAGCATCCTCTTTACAGTCAGCAACACTGAAGACCCTAATATTATTCACAAATTTAAGTAACTTATTGATTATTCCTTCACCTATTCGTTGATGTAAACCACTAAAAGCAAAGGTCCTAGCACTGAGCCTGAGGGGCCCCCACTTGTGGCATTTATCTAGTTTTATTGAACTCCATTCATAACAACCCTTTCCTTTCTTCTCTCTAGACATTTTCTAATCCAATGAGCTAACTTATTCCCTATACCCATAGATATCATTTTTAAAACAAATCTTTTTTGTGACACTCTTAATGAATTCATTTTGACTATCCTACAAAATTTTAAACATTGTTAAATCATTTCGTTAAGCATCTTTTATCGGGCTTTCTCACCACTAACATAAGACTAATAGGCCAATCTTTAACCCGATGACTACCGGCTACTAACTTTCTTAGTAGCCAATGCAAGT
>NW_013665956.1:106948-107787 GCF_000517525.1 Limulus polyphemus | reverse complement strand
ACATTATTTTGCAAGCCCAAAAAAATTGTATTGTCCATAAAATGCAAACTTTATCTATTTTTATTTTTTAATAATCACATACTCTCCTTATGATTTCAAGTAATATATAAGACCCAAAAATATTTGTAAATAAACCTAAACAATATATGAGTATTTTTGTTTTTAACTGAGATTTCATGTTTATATATGTACATAAAAACATTTCAATTTTCTTTCATAAATATATTTTTATTTCAAGTTTATGTTTATGTTTCATTGCAGCCGTACTTTTGTTTATTGTGCCGAATAAACCGTGGGGTCAGCAGCGTTAACTTTGTACGTTTTCTGGAAACTATCTCACCCCTTTTGGGGGTCATTCTCGTTCAGTCCAGCATGGGCGCATTTGAACATTACTGTAGATATGATAGTAAGAAAGCTTTTCGGTACTTCAATATCATTTCTTTGAACTTTCAAACAAGTTTATTTCAACATATGTTCATGTATGTTGTTTCACTATAGAGACAAAACTAATTGCCACTACTAACGAATGTATGTAACAGTTTATAGTACAGGTAGTTTCAATAAACACCACCTGAGCCTGACTCCTTGTTACTTGATACACCCCGTTAGAAGAGATTACCAAATGATACAGACACCATAAATTACAAAGAAACTTACAGCACTTAAAAGATTAGTCCTGGTCACATTCCTCTCATTATAGGCAAGATTTATGTTGGAATTCGAAACTTTATCTTTTCAGTGTATTGAGACCCCAACTGTGAGAATGTCATACCTTCCCTTTATTATTGAGATGAATGTATTTAGCCTGTTTCACAACCAAACGTATGGGGTTTTATTGT
>NW_013665956.1:95810-106000 GCF_000517525.1 Limulus polyphemus | reverse complement strand
TTACAACTGAGGTTTAACACGCCCAGATGCAGTTTTATAAAGAAAACAGACTAGAAAAAGGTTTAGATAATGGCAGGACTAGTGCTGATGTGGAAGGAAATATCTTAAAAAATTTTAGAAAAAAAATTTTCTTCTTAGAGGGTGCTTATTTACAGTCTAAAACGTATTTTAGGAATTTTTTCATTAAATTCCTCTTTAACCTACATTAAATAATACAATTTTGTACAAATAATTGAATGTTATGCTCTATTTACAAAAATAAAATCTGAAATCCAATAAAAGACAAGTTCTCTATCATTTTTTTCAATTCACAAATGTGATTTTGCCCTCACAATAGAACAAAATGGCCACGGCAAGTAGTGGGTTAATGGGACAATCTTTATCACCTCCCTTGAAAAAAGAGAAGCAATATAAACCAACTTCCAATTCTATTGCATTCGCTCCAAAATTCAAGGAATAGCAAAAATAAAAGTAGCAAATGGCTCACATATCCAATCCTTAGTTTCTTTCAAAACCCTTGGGAAATATTATCTAGCCTATGAGCCTTATTATTATGAAACTTAAGAAGCCCAGAATTAATATTATCTTCTTATTTATCAGTCATGTTTCCCGACAGCAACTGTTCAGGACAAGGAATATCACTTAAATCTTCATTAGCAAAAATTGAAGAAAGTAGAATTTAATAACCTAGCCACCTAATAATCATCAGTTATGAGCCTTCCTTTATTATCTCTCAAAGACCCTACTCCCATCCTTAAACTTTGTTACCTTTATGGTATTTAAGGTAATCCTTACTGTTAATTTTTACATTTTAACCAAACTTTTTCATATACATTCTCTTTCCTTCATGGTTGGACTGTTGCATTTCCCAATCAAAATGCCTTAAATTAAAATCCCCCATAATCATGACCTCATTAACTTTGTAACAGTAGAGTTTTTCATTAGTTTTATCTGGTGGTCTGTAATAAAGTCCAACTAAAAGCCTTCTCCTCTTCTAACCACTAACAAAAAATGAAACATGATAAACCTCATTGCTATAAGCTTTGATATCTTCAACTTCAACAGGATGTTTCTCATATCTTACATATAAAGCCACTCCTCCTCCCTTTTTAGTACTCCATCCCCAATAAACAGCTTATAACCCTGTATTTCAAAAAAATTCCTGTCATCAGAACTGATTACATTTACCAAATTTCAATTATTCCCATAATATCAAAATCCTTTATTATGATTAAGTGTTCTAAAGTTATCTATATAATTTCCTATACTTCTGGTATGACAATAGTAGTAATTTAGCCTACTTTTAAAACTATTACTATACTATGTTCCTACACTACACTTATCTCTACATCTTATTTTTTCTGCATTTTGTTTACCCTGACCATCACCACTGTTTCAACCTGGTTTAAGCTGCCCTTACAGATGAGATAATAATGTTTGCAAACAAGCCAGCCCCTATCCTACTTAAACATAAACCATCCATTCCAAAAACTTCTCTTTTACAGAGAACTTAGACAGTGCTAACATAGAAAAGGCAAAAGCATGGCTTAAACATTGGTGGTAAAATTTGGTAGCTTTAAATGTGGGCAATTGGAAAACCAAAGAATATAGACTAATAACATGCAAAAAGTAGACAAATTCCCCTAACTCTTAACATTTTTCTGGCTTTCTAACTGTGTGACAAGAGCCGTTACAAATTCATCCAAGCTAGTCATTAACTTTCCCATGGGAACAAATCTGGTACAATGAATGAAATTAACAATATTCTGTTCAGAACACAACATTATACATCATTTGATAGATGAAAACCCTGAATTACTATTGATTATAGGTAATATATAATGAAATGTAAGAGAGAACTATCAACGAATTGTGAAAGAGAGGATGTGACAGGAGAGGTATGATTTTCTTTTTGATAGCTCTGTAACCAAACCACATTGAAGACTATAAAAATTACGGTTTGACTGAGCAATAACGATTTTATAGAGAATAATTTATGTTTAATTTCTTACTTTTTTGAAGGTGGTGGATAAAATAGGGATGATGATATGCTAAAAGAAATGTGTCACGTGGGTCACACTAGTGGAAATTCAGGATTTGTTTTAATATTGCCTTGAAGAATTAAAGCAATAAGCAAAAACCTCTGTTCAGTTGCTTTTTATACCATCATAATGTACAGCAAGTCAGTTCAAGTACAGTCAGTTCAGCTGGGATTAACAAGCCTATCAACATATGTAGTTTGTATTACCTATTCTGCTAAATTATGGACAGGAAGTGATAATGTGCATCTTCTCCATACCTAACACATTACACGACTCAAAAAACCATTGCTCATTGAAATGGATTTCATTCCAGTGCTCCAAATAGTCCTATCCAGTATTCTGCCAATGCATCAGCTGAGGGCTGTGCCAATGTAATGATCAATAAATAACCTCTGGCCCATGTCATGAAGTAGCTGATGGCAATAAGTATGTACCAATGACCCATTCCAGTCTGCTGAAGTATGCCAGCGATATCAAAAGATATATTCTACAAGAGAGTTACAAGAATCCTCTGGTGGAGTTTACCCTGCCTTTACCAACTCTTTACCAATGCTGAGTATCTTGACTTAAATGAGACCAGAATTGCTGTCAAATGTTATCGCAAGTGGAGGTAATATCTTGGTGCCCTCCAGGGTTTGTATTACATATTGTCAGGAAGTTCTCTTGCCTTAGAGCTCTGAGGACCACTAGCTGCAGTACATTCTGAAAACTATGATACACCACATGTTCCTGCAATCATAACATGACTATACAAGTGTCACAGGTTACAAGCATTCTTGATACGTTCCTCTATTAGTACTGGCTTGGCTTTACACTGCTGCATAGAAAAGAGTACTCATGGTAGATCTGGGCCTTTAGTTGCTCTTTCTGGATCTCTTGAAGTGTAAGGCATGACATCCATCCACTAGTGGAATTTCCTAACACATGGCTTTATTTTGCTGTGGTTTTAGTTCCCACACAGTGTCCAGCATCAGGATATTCCACAAGCTAACAAGATCTCACTGTGTGATGAAAGTGTCCATCCATGTTCCCATGTGGTAAGTCCAAGCTATGCACTATGAAAACATCACATTCTTGCAACATTGTTATACAACGTGCTATCATCCCTTTTTGGGTTCATCAATCATTTGAGTAAAGCATGGTCTACCTGGATGGTGAACCTCCTACCATACAAGTATTGGTGATAGTGTTTTGCAATGATTAAAACTTCATGTAGTTCTTTCACTGTCATACAGCATATGCAATCTAGAGCTGTGCATGTATGACAAGCACATGCAGTAATGTGTTCCATTCTGCAACAGCAATTCCATTGCTGTTAGTGTCTGTATCCAAATGGAATTCAATGTTTTACCATGGATATGCCAACACTGGAGCACCCACTAAAGTAAGTTTTAGGAATCAAAATATTAGGTCGTCAAGAAATTAATGTCGCTTTTTTTTTGATGAAAAATCCAGAATAACTTATATATCATAACAAAACATTTATTAAATGAAATAGACTCCATTCTTATCGATAATGCTTTCTTACCATTTTACAATCAGGTTGTTAATGTCCTGATTAAAGAAATCACTTGGCTTTGAAGGAAAAAACATTTCGATGTCCTCTTTAACACCTTCCACATTTGCATACTTTTTCCCATTAAGAGGGTGTTGCAGCAAACGAAAAAGATGGTAATCTGATGGTGCCATATCTGGAAAACATGGTGGATGGGGGAGAACTTCCCAACCCAACTCCATAATCTTGTGTTGCATCAAACATGCCACATGTGGACGTGCATTGTCATGGAGAAGAAGAACACCTTTCCGATTGACAAGTGAAGGGCGTTTCTGATAAAGGACTTGATTTAAACATTCCAGTTCCTAACTATAGATCTCTGCATTGACAGTTCACTGTGGATTAAGACGTTCGAAATGAATTACTCCTTTGATGTCCCACCAAATGCAGAGCATCACTTTCTGCGGATGGAGTCCAGGTTTTGGGGTCTGAAGTGGTTTTTGTTTAGGACTGAGCCATTGTTTTTGGCATTTAATATTCGCATAGGGAATCCATTCTTCATCACTGGTGACAATTATGTCCAAAAATGGTTCACACACATTGCGCACCAGAAGAGACGAAGCAACGTTCACACGTTGGAAACGATGATCCTTGGAGAGTTTATGAGGCACCCAAACACTAAAATGACATTTAGGTGGTTCGTTTAATTATTATATGTGATGTACGTTTTTTGGGGGTGGTTAATGAAAGTTTTCCAAAATGCAACATTAATTTCTTGACGACCTAATACTTGGTCAAATATTTCATTCAATCCCAAGTGTGTCTTAATTTAAAAAGAGCATTCAATAGTGCTGCTATCTTGGAGAAGTTGACCATAAACTATTGGCAATATGACGCAAACCAAGGAAATCAAATGGCATGACAAAACTTAATACAAGCTATCCATCATTCTAAAATCAGTCTTAGGTTTGCTCTTGTCATCCAGCTCAACTTGTCAGGTTTTGAATGCCAAATTTAAAGAGTGTAATCAATGGGAACATTCTAACTTATTTAAACACTCAATTGTTTATGGTAAAGGAAAGGTCTCAATGTGATTTTCCATGTTCACCAGTCTAAAATCAACAGATAATCTTCACATACTTTCCTTCTTCCTGCCAATCACTACTGAAGACAAACAACCACTCTCTAAAGATTGTAGTCCCCATCCTTTAAAATCTGCTGCATCTCAATGCTAGCTACTTCCCTAGTACTCTATGGATGCTGGCACAGTGGTTGCTTCATTAGATATGCATTACCTGTATCTGTGTTATGCAAATTTACTGCTGTTCAACCCAATCAATCATATTTTCCTACAAATATATTAGCATACTTAAGCAACAAGTCACAGAGTTGCTTTCACTGCACAATCTTTAGTCAACCATTTCAGATCTTATTGTAACTACATATTTCCTTTCAGCCAAGGTGCAACAGATGTAACCCTAGAGTTACCACTATCCTTGGTTACTTATGCTCTGTTTACCATACCTACAATCATTCCAACATAAATCTGGATAGTTGACAGTCCATTATTATAAAACATCATCAGATGTTATCCCTCCTCGGCCAGATAACTGTTCGAGAAGCTGATGCCTGCTTTTCAGACAGGAAACAGTTAATTTCATGCATGGCTTCTATGAGAGTATTACATGATATCAGTGAACTAGACTTCGTCTGTAGTAAACCTTGGAATGCCACTTGAATATACTAAGGTACTGTTAGTCCCTCTGCTACATATATTCATGCAGTCCATTGTTCCTGGACTCAATCTGATCGATATCAGGTAACTCTACCTCACAATATCAGTTCTCCAGTTGTTAGGACTGACCTAGGCTACATTAATTTTCAAGATCTGTGGTGACGATGTTTAACACTTCTTGTTGGTTCTCCAGCATCTGATGAGTTTTCTGTTGAAACCAAAAGCTTGGCCACCTTTCCTGCTCTGTAGACTAAGGTCAATTTACTTAGGTGAAGACATCACTGGCAGAGGCTGTGACCTGTAAACCTGGGGACAACTAGAATAACTTTATGCATGGCTCAAGCTTAACATACTAGAGGTTCCTAAACAGGATGATCTGAAGTGTAGCTGTCACAGCTGTCAATACAGGTTACTACCTCTCCATTAATTGGCTCAAATCGACCATTTCATACCTGGCCATGATGGATAACCCTCACACCCAGGTGATTCCAAGCAGTTACCCATCTGAAATGCTTTAGAAAATGATCCAGATCTTTTTTCATGGCACTTTTGAACATTTGCAAAATTTGCTTGGTCTCACTTACAGGGACCTGTGGTGTTAACCAAAGCCTTTCCCATGTGAGTTCTATACCAATGCTTGGCTGAGATACTGCCAATGCTGTGAGTATAGGGAAGTAGAAGAATACAGGGACTTTGACACTCAGACAAGTAGTCAGTCCCTAGTCCAATGAGACAAAGCAACAAGATGCTGTTACCAGCTCATCTTGAAGTTCTGTTTGACCCCAGGTTTAAGAAAGAAGCATTTCTTTAAACTCTATTTTAGAAGAGCTCAAGTAAGGGCAACATAAAATTAACAGAAAATTCTTAAATAATATCTTGTGGTAAGAGAATCAAATTTCTCCTTCCTATCTGTTCTGTGGTATTTTTAGGTAAATTGGTTTCTTGAAAGAGTAAATTAAGCAGGTCACCTATATAATGGGAGATTCAGCAACACATACTGTGAAGTAACTCTGAGTTTCACTAAAAGTGAGTCTGCACTAAAAAATATATGAATTGGATACAATGTATGATACACAATAAAAAGATTATTTATCACTAAGACAAAAACACAGTGTGTGCTTGCACTAGGACACTGGACACTTGCAATAGTAATGAATGTTGACATCAGAATTCACAGTGAGCAAAATTAACAAACACTAGTGTCAACAAGAAAATGTGAATTATGGCAGGAAAGCAGAGCTTATGTAAGATATCCTGATCCACACATAACAAATTACTTGTAAGATGTGCGAGTAGTGAATTATGGGTAAGTAATACATGACTGTTGAAAGCATGAGAGTAAAAATAACATGGAAAAGCTTTCAGTATTTTAGATAAGTCTACCTGATTTTAATCATATTTCTAAGTATGCAGTAGAGATTTAGATCTAGAGAAAAAATACATGCCAAATGCATAAATTAACATTGGGTTTGGACACACACACACACCATGTTACATTTGGCAGACGGAGATGGAAAGAACTGATACGGTAATTAGTACAATGAAGAAAATTATACATGTATTTTGGACATACTGAAGATGAAGGAATGAAAATAGCTAAAACATTGTTTGAAAGAATTCCAAAATGGATAAGGAATAGATTGTGAATAGAAATGCAAGAGAAAGTTTGACAAAAATGGAAATCCAGAAATATGTCAGATGAGAGCGTATGAAGAAGTTGGAAAGATACAAAAGGGGGGGGGGGTAATAAGGAAGAAAACTGAGAAAACCTGCAAAAACTGGGGAAGGAGAAAAAACAATTATGTGTTGAAGCTATTATGAAAACTTAACCCTATGACTACTGGCTACTAACTTTTTTAGTAGGTAACATCTTGTCATATTTCATTCCAAAAATAAAACTGAAATAAAAATGAATTTTTTTAAAATTTGAAAAGAATGTTTCTAAAAGTATATAGTTTCAGAAAAATAAAACAATTAATTTTGATTTTTTCTACTATTTCTAATAAAATAGTCGTTCTGTAATGTAATTATTTTATATGCAGTATAAAATTACAATTTTTTTATACAGTTTTCATATTTCATTTGTATAATCTCTAGAACCTTATAAATGAATATCAAAAGTTTTTTAAAATAATGATAAAACAAAACACAAATGTAATAACAGGAAGCATTTAGTACACATTTGGGAATTGTCATAATTCCATCATCAGCAATCTAGAGGTACAAAATAAACAAACAATATTTGTAATTACAACAGAAATATATATATATATATACGTACATAAGAAATAAACAACTCAAATATTCAAATATAACATGAGAAAGTGAAAACTGAGGCACAAGTGAAATAGTTAAAATAGGTTTACATCCAGTGAAGACTGTGCTATTTTGGGATGGAAAAAGAGTTTTTATGTATAATGTTTCATTTATAACAAGTTCAGTATCATGTTTGGCTGTTGAAAGAATTTTAAAGTTTGAGAGAGAAATCAGATGTCCTGTTTCTGTATTGTGTTGATAGACAGCGGAGTTGGGAGGGTTTGAAACCTTTCTTCCAGTTTTTATAGATATGCCCATGTGTTCACATGCTTGTACTTTAAGGTGACGTTTGGTTTCACCAATATAGAAAGCCTTACAATCTCCACATGTGCATAAGTTTATGAGATGTGAATAATGTGAATGTCAAACAGTCTTTGTAGCAGAAAAATTTTTTAGTTTGATATTGGGTTTCATAATAACTTTCAAGGTCAAGTTGGAGATAGTAAGTGTTACATAACTTTTTCAGCTGTTTCGTCATAAGAGAGCTGTCTCCTGAGATGTAATAAGCAGGTGTATATATTTTTGTTGTAATTACAAATACTGTTTGTTTGTTTTGTACCTCTAGATTATTGATGATGGAATTATGAGGATTCCGAAACATTTACTAAATGTTTCCTGTTATTACGTTTGTGTTTTGTTTTCATTTTTCAAAAAGGAGTCGATTTTTAAGATAAATATTTATATTTTATTTCTAATTTCATCTACTATATCACTAACTCTATCTATTATAATCAACGTACAGTGCAATGAAATGTTTAAAATTAATAAATGGAAATATGTACATACCTTTCAACTCTTCACAGAAATTCACTAGAATAGTCATATATTTATTACATGCATAATTTCACATATTTATTTTTTCACTTATAGTTTATTTTTAATTTTCCTTTAAACTTCTGTCTATTATCATTTATGCCCATACATCAACTGATGCTCGCAGGGCTTTATGAAGGTATTTTGGCAGACTCCCTGCAGAGATGCATTACCAAAACAAGATGGTGCTTATATACACCATCTTGTTTGTAACCTTTCCCAATCCAGGCAACAAGTTAAACTTATAAAAATCATTAAAAAGGTCAAATATGATTTTTAAAACACATATAATACATAATCAACTAAAATATAAAAGACCTACACATAATTTAACTGTCTCTCTAACTACAGCATAATTAGGTAAGAAACCACTGTAAGTGTTATAGTCGATCCAGCAGACAACAATACTAATGATAGCTACATGTACACCATGAGGAAAACCGTGCTCCAATTTCAGATTAACTATTACTATAGTATAGCATAAACAGAGCTCTTTCTAACAACTATATAACTTGTGTCAACTAACTTGTGACAACCATCAAGGGTTGGAAAAATTTATTTTTCTTTCCCTGTGAATACAGTTGTAGGACTTTGGATATCGCATACCTAGTATCTAAATACTCATGTACCTTGCCAGCTTATGTTGCTAAAAGTGAACTGCTGCTAAAGTAGAGATTTTTCAAAGTGACTGGATCACGTGACACAAAAAATGCAGTTTAAGTATTCTTTTAAGGTTACCTTTGAAACAAAATAATTAAAACTTAAATAATATAAAAATTCAAATTATAACATATATTGATACTAAAGTGGTTTAATTAAATTTTGAATGTAACGCAGTACCATATGCAGAAAGGAATTGAAAAATGGCACCAGGTAAATAGGGTTAAAAGAAGGATAGAAATGGAAGGACATAAAATCACAAGACTGAAAAACATTTATACAGCAAGAATAATAAGAGACATTGTGTCAAATGGTGCAAAAAAGTGATACAGGAAGAAGAGAGAAAATATAAATTTGTGAAAAAAAGCCCAAACCAAGAAACAATAATACATATCTGAAATTGTAAGGGGATGTAAGAAAACCTTATAAATAAAACAGAATGGACAGCAACTAAGAAGAAATTTGAAGCTGCTTAGATATTGAAAATCCAAAAAAGAAACAAATAGCATACATATACAAGTAGAAATACATAAAATTTATAAGAAATCAGGACACAGTTGGTAAGGGGTAAAGTCAATTATGTACCAAAAAATTAAATATTTTGTAAAGGGTAATTCTAGTGATATAAAAGACCAAAGGCCTATAGGATAAATAAATTGAAAGTGAAAATTAAAAAATAATTATCAACAAAAACACTGCATTCTGGATGAATCATAAGAATAAAACTCTACAATTGAGTGTATTATTGAAGTTCTTTAAGATATATAGCAAATCAAAGTTATGGATGTAGTGCTGCATGAGTGCACTAGAGCTTTGCTCTGGCACCTGAAATGGGAGCTAAATCCCAACACTTCAAAAATAAGAATGTATTTATAAAAATTAACTTATTCAGTTTACACCGTCATGATATAAAAGAATGTTCATTTTAGATATTACTGATTAATTTAATTTTGTGAGTGAATATTTTATTATTGCTTGGTTTTTGTTATAATAAGAATTAAAGGCAGATGACTGTAGGAAGTTTTGTTAATAATTCATTGATGTTGAGACTACTGAACGTCATGTGCAATACACTGACATCGAGAATATAGAAGGCAGGCAGAAGATTAAGTGATAAAGATATCATCAT
>NW_013665956.1:79770-95772 GCF_000517525.1 Limulus polyphemus | reverse complement strand
CCAGTGGACTTGGCAGACAAACCAACAAGATGCCTACAGCACGACCGCCATTGAGCCCAGTTTCTCGCCATATCCTGCAGTGTTGATAAAGATATAAATAGTGAGAGACAAGCAGAAGCAGCAGACAGATAACAGCAGAAAATAGTGAAGTTACAAAGCAAGGAAAAGTTTGGTGAGAAGTTAACTATCGTAGAAGTGATAGGCCTAACGTTTAATATGTTAGAGTAAGACTAACAGGAGATAAGAAGAAGAATTATTCTGTCAAAGCATGGTTCTAAAGTAACTGAATCAGACTGAGTGCACTTTGACAAAAGAAACAGAGTATACTTAGAAGAAAGAAGATCAAACAATTACGGTAACTCGTGCAAAAATTGTAAGTGAATCACATACAGAATACTAGTGCGTTAGTAATAGAGAAGATAGTTTGGCTTGTCAACTGAAATTCTAAAGTATTGGAATAGGACTAAGTGTACCATTGACAAGAAGAAGAGAACTATATTTATAGTGTATATGATATGTCTATAATCTCTATAGTATGAAGAATTTCTTGTACATACGTTTAATTTGTTCTGAATATTAAATAAATATCATATGTATTAAAATACTTTTCACAATTAAACTGTGTGTTTAACACATGCACATTTTAAAGAGGTTTATTATGTAAATATACATTGGTCACTTTTTTTTGTTATTTTTGTTGGAAGGACAGAATGTTTGCCAAGCATTACAAAAGTAAAAGTTATTAATACTGTAGTGCAGTTAGAAATATGGTATATTAACAATACATGCATTTTCAAAACTTGTTTTAATGTTAGTGGCTTTTATATGGTACCCTTTGTTTGTTTTTTTTAACTTGCTGCTTAATTTAACGTATTTGCCATTCCAACAATTTTAACCCATGCGCCAAGCCAATAATGAACAGTGACTTGCAATGTTTACTTGTTTCAAAGATGCATCTGGCACTCATTCATTATTGCTAAAGTGTCAAAACTTCAGCAACAGTTTGAAACAATCATATGGCATAACAGTATTAACAAGCAGAATAGACCAGTTGACCAATTAACAAATTAACTTGAACATTCACCTGGTCTGTACAATCCAGGCCTTTTTAGATCATCAGACTCAGAATCACTAGGCTCATAATTACTATCGCTAGCTACATAGTCCTTCTCAAATGACTCTGAATCAGCTTCTTGTAAAATACTGTTTTACTTAAACTAGAATGTTTGAGCAACCCTGGTAACTTGTAGCTATAATGGTAGCCAAAATGAACCACTGCAGAAATCTTGGGTCACATGACTTGAAACTTTACTGAAATTTTTTTCTCTGTCATTTACAAAAGAACAGCAATGACATAATCATTTGTACAGTGCTAAGAGACTGTTTATCTGTACACTCACATGTAGTTGTAACCCCTTTACTGACTGATGTGTTAACACATCAGTAGTACCTGATTAATAGAAATGGCTGATGCATTAACATGTTAATAGCAGCAAATGTGTTAAAGGAAATTGAGTTGCATGTTCTCTCTCAGTACTGTATGCATATTCAGTTTAGTACTAATGTAAGTTGTCTAAAATAATTTGTGATGCATATATTCTTTTAAATTTACAATGGACTAACAAATAAGGAAGTTTGGTTTTGATTATGAGATCTTACCCTGATGGTCCTATCACAAATCTGACAAATTCTGGCAGGGCTCTAGCTCTATAAATGTGATCATTATACCAATGTCAAAGTTATTAAAAGTAAAACTAGAATAAGGTTAGAGCTTTACAAGAAGTGGAAGTGCCAAACTATGTTAATTTATAATGGTCTTCAATTTAGCAATTAGATCTTTTGTTGCTGTACACCCTCAACTCTACTAATTACAACAACTTGTGATATTAATACTGCATTTTGTTAGTACATGCCATGAAATACTCAAATAATTCTCAGGTTTCTTAGGAATGTTTGTTTTGATATGGGTAGAAACCCCAAAGTTTCAGTAGATTACTGTAAAGTGCTAAATGCTTTTTAAATATAATTTAAAAAATAAACTTTATGCTATAATTGTATGGATTTTTTTTTGTTTAAGGTTACTCCCAAATCCTTCAAATAAATGTAACTTATCTATATTTATTTTACTAAAACCTAAGGAATGGTTAAACAAGCCAAATGTTTAGCTTTGTTTAAACCAGGTAACTTACAACATAATAAAAAAAAAAGAATAAAAGCTTATAAAGACTAGTGATAACTACTTTCAACTTACAGACTAAAAGGAAAGCAGCTAATCAACAACCACAACCACCAACTCTTCCATTTCTCTTGTATGACCAAAGTGTGGGAGCTGACCATCACCTTTATAATGCATTAACAGTACAACAGTGCAGAGTAATTGAACAATGGGTCTATAGATTCACAGTCAGCATACTAACGTCTGGATCATGCTCAACTCTGTATTAGATGGACATACACACACGAGAGATGCAAACATTCACCTACTGATTCATTAAAAAGGTACCTAACTGTCTATAATAAGTGGAAAAGGGTATTCAAGCAGACAAAGCATTCATAGCTGAAGACACACAAAATGTTTAAACTAGAGAAATTAGCAATTTATATGTCCACTGTTAAAGGAAACACTTGTTTTGATCATCCCATACATAAAGCATATAATTCTGATAGTTCTTAAAATAAACAAAAGTTGCATAAAAATTCATAGTTAAGGTAAAACTCAAAGTAGCAAAATCTGGAAAAATTAGCAGTATCTTTATTAATTATAACATCTGTAACTGAAATATGAATGTAATTTTACATAAAACTAATATCTATTTTCTAATTCATAGAAAGCATAACCAAACTGAAATACATAATTTTTGCAGACACTGAATTTGAAAGTTAGTTCTTTAATTTTCTTTCACAATATCACATAATAACTCTTCAATTGGCTGAACTCACAACACAATACTCCTTTGAAATTTTACAAAAATGTTTGAAATTTCTCAGATTGACAAATTTTTTAGAATGAAATTGTATACATTTACGTAATAGCTTTTACCAGAAGACCTGCTAAAATTCTTGAATAATAATTGCAATTAATAATAACAGTCTTAATTATGAGTAACAGCCAAACTACTAAAAGCTTCAATGACCACTCTCTGCCATTGATAATCAATTAGTTACCCTCATTACTAGCAATGTTTTTGGTCGTTACATGCAAAGTTATATTTTTGGCCAAATGTAGCTCTTCAAGAAAGATGTATAGTAAATTAGCTGAAACTTCCGTTACAATTCTACTTAATATATTAAGGCAATGAATGATAGTCACATACAAAGGAATCAAGTTTACTGCACTCTTTTAATAAAATAAAATAAGTAATACTATTAAAACAAACAATGAGAAAACCAGGTTTCAGCACAAATATGAAGTTACAAAGTTAGCGGTAATAAATATCAAAACTAAGAAAAAACTTTTTTTTTTAAAGCTAACAACCAATTTTCTAACTAAAATATTTCTACATTAATAATCTCAAATATTTATTTTTTGGTATTAATATTCTCTGTTTATTATTAATTGGGTTAAAATCTAGCACATTTACTACTGTAACTTAATAATAAATATTCTGCTCTTTCAAAACCTTATACTTCCTAGAATACTTAAAACAATTACCACCTAGACACAGCAATGGATGTAACACATTCATCTGTTCACCTTAGGTTTAGAAGCAAGTCTGTTATCATAACATGAAAAATAAATTACAACTGACTGTTCATTATGCTTAGAATAATGATACACATTTGCTAAAACAAGAGAAAATAATAATGTAAATTTCTAAAGGTCAAACAAATTGGAAACTAAAACTGTTTTTGATAAAATTAAAAAACATATAAAACAACACTGCAAAAGGACCCCCTGAATAGCTGTATATAACAAGAAAAGTAGTTTAATTTTATAGTTCTGCCACTAACCTGGTTATAGTTATTAACATTTGAGTAGGTCTGAACACCAGTGTTACTATCCATGTAAATCCTCACTTGGTTGTCTGTCATCTGGGCTGATACTGAAGGTGTTTGTCCAGCTAATGTACAAGGTTGTCTTAACTTCTGCTTCTTGTATCTTTAGAAAACCAAGTTTATCAGTATAAACTATCTCAACTAACTTTCATAAAGATAAGAAATAATTTAATTTTTAAGTATTAAGCCTGAAAGCAGAAAGTAAACTTTTCACCAATAAAGTTGCAGTAGTCTCATTTGTTCAAAAGTGATTTACTATCACACACTATTGGTTAACCCTTTAGCTCAATTGATAGAGCACTCACCTTGCATGTGACAGGTCTAAAGTTCAACTCGTACGCAAGAAAATACACAGAAAATAATGAAGAATAAAAATTACCACACTAACACTCAACATGGGGCCATCCCATGACCCTGAAATTAGGTCTGAGGACAGGCCTTATTTGAAAGTGGGAAAGAATATAATCATTTCAGCTGTTATAAAAAAAAGTGCCTTACTGATGGTTGTTACTGGGTTAACCCTTTAGCTCAGTTGGTAGATCATTTACTTGACATGCGACAGGTCTCAGGTTCATATCTGAGTCATGAAATATATATCGTGAAAAAAGATATTACCATGAACTATAAAATAATCACCTACCATTCTCACCAATAAGTATGAAAAAAAAGATGATGTACTGATACAATGAATTCCCTTAACAATCTTAACTTTTTCAGGGCCACCAGAGTAATATTATGTCAAATAATTTGATTTCTTTTCCCATTTAAAATGCTTAACATAAATGCATGAAATTTGGTACACACGTTTAGTATTTCTCTAATATTTTTTGTTGTGAATTTTTTGAAGTTTTGATCAAAAGCTATTTTTGAAGTACATTAAGTGATACTTATACTAACTACACACAAGAGAAAAAACAAAACAAAACCTTTTCTGCCATTTGTATAGTTTGCCTTTAGTCTTCCTAGCTTATTGTATTCACTGACCCTATATATTCTGATGTGATGTTCTCATTTGAGTATTCTTGTAGTTTTAAAAAAATAAATATAACACAAAAAGATTAACATGCATGAAAATATCACCAAAATAAACTATATAAAAAAATCCCAGATTTGTGGTGTTTCCTTAAATTTTGTAAACTGTTTATTAGACTCCTTTATTCTCCACTATAAGAACTTCTGTTAATTACATTCTCAGAGACCACACGTTATAGCTTACCCCAGTTTATTTGCTTTACAATGATGTAAATAAACAAGAATCTTTTCCATCCAATCATTTTTATCCATTGCTTCTATATTATTTTGAGGCTAAGATTTATCAATTACTGTCCAACCCACTTGCTGTAACATCATACAAACCTCCCAACACAAGGTTCTTGAAATATTCATCGAGAGAAAAGTAATGTGAAAAACAAAAGTTTTGATAAGTATTTCTAAGGGATGCAAGGGTCTGAGTAAATATCAGTTCTACTTTGGGACAGGCAGAAAAATTATTGCATTGTTTACATGTAATATCCATTGGAGCTACACAAAGGTCAAAGTTCAAACACTTAAAATTTTTCTTTGCAAATTATACTAAATCAGATATCAATTACTAAATATTTTCAAATCAACAAAATTACTGACAATGAGTGAAAAAAGTGAAATTTGATATGAAAGCATGCCCTCAATCCTGGATAGCTGCCCTGCAGTCCTTACAGGGTTAAACACCTCAATTAGATCATCTCTAACTTTTTTTTTCAAGAGAAAACAATTTAAGAGATGTTAACTTATCCTTCTGTAACAATCTTTCTTTCCCAGGTATCATCTTAGCAACTCTCCTTTGAACCTTTCCAACAATTCAATGCCCTTCTTAACCCATTTACTGCGGTTGGGACATATATTTCCCAGTGCTGTGGGAAACATACATCCCAGTTGCAGTGAAAGGGTTTATCTAAGAAAACCAAAATTGAACAAAATACTAAGTAAGGTTGAATAAGTGACCTATACAATGAAATTGTAACCTATTTATACTTACATTCAATATTTCTGTACACGACCTAAAACCCTATTTGCCCTACCACTTAGCAGCAGCACACTGCTTAGATGGCTTAAGAGATTGATCAACCAGAATAACAATATCATTTTCTTCCATATCACTGTTAATGTTATACCCATCAAAATTATAATTTATATTATAATAACCCACATAGCATTACCTTGTATTTATTTTAACTAAAAACCATCTACCATTTATTCACCCATCTAACCAAACAATCCACAATTCTTGTAAAGCAGCAGCATCCTCCTCACAGCCAGCAACACCCAGTATCTTAATATCACCAACAAATTTAAGTAATTTGTCATAGATGTAAGTCAATGAAGAATAAAGATCCCAACACTGAGCCCCACAGTCACACCTGAGACAATAATTCATTTTGATTGAACTTAAATTTAAAGCAACCCTTTATAGCTTTGTGGATAATTCATGCTGAGGAGAGTCAAAACCTTGGGAGATGAATATATAATCTAAATGATCCATAAAACTCACTTACTTATTCATTTTTTTATACATACATATAAAAGTTGACCTTATATGCCTGGGTCATTGGTATAATGATAAAATAGAATACGATGTAATGAAACCCATCTATAAGAAATAGTACTGTCAAAGCAGTCTGTGCACAATCACTGGAGTATGTCCCAAAAATACAAATTTAATTAAAAGAAGAAAAACAAAATTTAAGATAACTGGAATCAAAGATCTAAATGAATTGTTTAAAATATGGGATCTTTAATTAAGAAAATAATGGGAAAAAAAGACTACATGATGAATAGTAATGAAAGTATATCAATTCTGTTAATTCTTAAGAATAAACAAGTCTGATGAAAGTAGCATTGAGGAAAAGAATGAGTTTTGTTGTAGCATTAGAGCTCACAAGAAGGATATGTTGCCTTCCTATTAGTGGAGGGCTATAATCTAATGATTACATCATAGGATGCTGTACTCCACATTAATACCTGTAGGGGGAAAAGTTCCATTAAAGGTTTGTGACAGGTGCAAAAATCTTCTCAACAGACGCACAAGGTAATATCAGTTTGTTCTGTGGAGAAAAGAATAGCATTTCTAAATAAAATGTTATCAAGTGGAGTATTTGAGTATGGTTTGTTAGTAATAAACCAGCCTTTGAAGTCTTATTCTAAGCCAATGTATCACTGTACATTAATTTTTATCCATTACTGTACTTTTGTAATTACTATTAAATAACTAATTTTTAAAATTTTAAACATGATTCTAAACTCGTGTCTTGTATTTTGAAATATGATACATAATAATATTAGCATGGAATATTTAAGGTATAGTAACATTTGTAATATGATACACATTAACAGGTATGCATGTTTGAGCTCAAATGCTTAGATAGCAGTGCAATACACTGTGGATGTACTCAGATTTAACAACTACTGAAAAGCTTGTTACAATCTGACTCTGAAGTTAAGTTACTAACTAGGTACATTATGGCTGTTTTATAACTCATAGAGAAATGGAAGAAACATCAGCTAACTTAGTAGCAAATAAGATGATGTCATCCATATGTAGGAAAAACTACAATTTCGTCTTTTGCTAATATTTTTACTCCATTTCTACAACTACTGATGAAGAGTGCAAATTCAACCACAAAACATTAAAGGTATGATCTTTTTACTTCTTCAATGGTAGTATCAGTTAAAGGCAATTTTTGACATAACTTGGATATTAAAATTTTAAGCACTATATCTATGGTTTTCTGAATTGAAGCTATAAATGTATTCAATACAATGCCACCAACAACATTCTCTAAAATATTTTAAGCCATAATAATCAAATAAAAAAGAACTGAGTGGAGTATTACATCATACATTCATAAAACAAGAGTGATTAAAAGTTTTGCGAGTAATTTTTTAACTAAGAAGCTGCCTGTATATTAAGTACAAAAATACAAAAAAAAATAGTTAAAACCACATTACTGGAAAAATACTTAAATGGCCATTGCTTTGAATAAATTAGTATATTTTACTTACACAACTGACAAATTAGCCTTTTACAGGATCTTGCAACTGTATTTATACTTATATATATAATAATTTTTTCACTAAGATAAAACTTTTGCAACCTCTTGTCTAGTCTCACCTACTATTAATTACCATGTATTTATACACAATAGAAAAAGTAGTTTCCCTCTATGTAAAACTGACTGTCATTTGTATGTAGCTTGAAGGCAAAAGTAATAATTTCACCAAAACTGTTGAAGTGTGATGACCGAGTCACTGCTCTGTATAGTAATGAGATTTTTTTGGAAACCCACATATAGCTTATTTAGAGACCCAGATAAATTACATAGATTTTGTGTAGACTAATAAAATATAATATTTTGATTCTCTAAAATTTATATATGAAGCCCACAAAAATTAATATCTCTGCACCCTCCACTCGGAAGAATAAATAAGGCTTACGGCAAGGCTTAGTACGTGTGATGCATGAGCACAGTATTTTGTAACATCGTAAGTACTCAAAATCTTTGTTTTTCAGTGTATTTCTTATTTATTGTTCTATGTTTTAAGAACAATAACTATTTTAAACATTTATGAGTAAATAGTAATATATATATATATATATATATATATACACCCACACACACACACAATGCTATGCAATACATTAATTGTTCAAAGACAATTGAAATCAAAATCATAAAACAATAATGAACTTAATATAAACCAGAAACAATATAACAGAATTGAAACTGAGAATTATACCTCCATTATCATTCTTTTTTATCATCTTTAAGTCATATAAGATAATGCCTATGGTCATTACTGTTATTAGAAACTATTAAAAAATCTTTTTAATTGGGATGTAATAATCCCTTTTAACAATAGTAGGCAATCACGAGATTAAAAAAATAACCGATGAACATCTAGGTACATTGCTAGTTATGATCAATACAAGCAAACCTGTGGGATTATGGCCCATATTTACAGAGCTGCTATAATTCCTTCATGCATAATGTTAATTTATTCATAAATAAACTGAAAAATAATGGTTATCAGGACTAGTTTATTAAAAGTTTTTATATTCTTTTATAACAAATGTGAAACTATATTAAGAGTTAAGCTATTGTTCATGGAGACTACATTATGGAAAATTTAGAGGGCATAATTTACTTGGTTTAAGTAGCTAATTGTCACTTTTAGAATAGTTCAGTATGCTGGGGTGGAATGAACAACATCAGGTAGTTCAGCTTGTCTCAGCTCACCCGGTATATGATTGAACAGTAAGAATCTTTCAATTTGTTTAACATCACTATTAAATAAAAGGGTGGGGGTTAGGAGTTCAGTAGAAATTTAAGGGTAGCTCATTTCTACTATAAGAATGTTATTATTACTTATATCTTTTAATATATCAAATAAAAAGGATGGAGGTTGAAAGTTCTGTAGAAACTAAGTATGGCTTATTTCTACTATAGGAATATTATTTTTATTTTTTTTATAACATCAATTAAAAGGGAGAAGGTTGGGCATTTTACTTTATAGAATTTTTATCGGGTTGGCTTAATTCTACATTAAAGTTACTTCTAAATATTAAGGATAACTGCCTTCCCACAACTGGCTACAGACAGTGAAAGGCAGTTGAAGTTGAGATGTTGTGGGTTCAAGCACTCAAATTCTAACCCTTAAGTGATTCTCCTTAGTTGCTGGTGAATTTTACATAGGTTTTTGTATTTTGTCTGATAGATTGAATATCAACAAGGAATAATAATGGAGGCATAATTTTAAGTTTCAATTCTATTATATTGTTTCTGTTTTATATATACAGATAGATAGATACACACACATATGTAATGTATGGTTGCAGAAATATTACTGTATTTTGCAAAATACTTGTATTATAGTTTGAGATCTGTATTTTGTAGGCCAATACAGGGTTATGCTACTAAATGTGTGTTATTCTCATTCTCTAAACTGAGGTAAAATAAAAGCAATTTGTACAACATTAGAAAATTGACAACTTAAAAACAGGTTTAGATAGATAAGATATTTTACTAATGTCAGGAAATAATGCTATGCTTTATAAAAAAGATTAGACTCAGAAGGCTTTTGAAACTAAATGAATGCGATAGGTAGTATTGGTTGACAAATAAGTGTGCTGAAAAGGAGAATAGGATTATATAAGCATCTGTTCAAATAACATCTTTGTACAACAGTGGCACTAAATTCCAAACACCCCAAAAGGATTACCAATATTCACAGAATTGAAATGTCTATTGTATCAGCACCAAACCATATAATAAATGTTTTGAAAGATTCAAAGTAGTCTTTACTCTGTAGAATTCTTGTTGTAAATACTGTAGGATACATACTTAAGGCGATAAAGTCCACATCCTGTTGTCTGCATAAACATTTTCACTGAATCTAAGTGCAGTCTGATTACTCTGTTCAACTTCTTGAAATAAGTACTTTGAAAGTTCCTTGACCAATAATAAAGAAAAAAGGGCACAGTTGCTCATTTTATTTCTAATTTTACAACTTTTCCTTTCCTTATACTTTAATAATTTGTCTACAGCCTGAAGAATGAACTATATTGTTGAGTTTTATGTGTATTTAGGAGATTTTAGAGGTTATACAAATGGAATTTGAGATTTTTGAGACATGAAAAATTTCTTAACATGAAAATACCTTTGCACTTGGACAAATCTTCAGTAAAAATCTTTCATTAAAACATTTGATTTTTCATGTACAAAAGACTTGTGATGTTTACTAAAAGTCTGCCAAATTTTGTGAACATACACATACTTTATTAAAAGTTATAGTATGGAAACTATAACAAGTACAAAGTTGTTACAAGGTTGGTCAATTCACCCGAACCCTTGTGGAGAGAGAGTTAAAGACCCTGTAACCAACAAAGTTAAGGATCCACAAAATGTATTTAAAAATCTGACAGTTAACATCTATGTAATTAAATATATAATGTATATGTGGGAAGCTTTTTAAACTTCATTAAATTATGCAAAAATGAAATTAGTAGTAGGGAATTATGGACAATGTCACCATATGAATAAAGGAAGGGTTGGTATGGATAGTACTTTTGCATTGCAAATGGAAAGGTATTTGGGGAATGGATCTGTCATCCTTCAAAACCCCATCTCAGACAGCAGTGTTTGTGTGTGAATTCTTCATTTGTTTTTAAACACTTATAGCAAATGTAACATCATCCTGTTGAGTTTTAATACTTGCCCCTGATACCCAGGTTTTGAAAACTTCGCTAGATCTGGTGTCTTTTACTAGATAAGTTCATCAGTTTGTAATTTCTGACCACACCTTTAGATTGAAAGTGTCTTTTGTACGTGTGTCTGATGGGTATCATGTGTTGTGGTATAGGTTTAACCTTGCAATCACCGAGATATCCCGCTTGGCCATAAGATTTTTCAGTTCTCTATGTACTTAATCTTTTAAGTGAGCAGTCTAGGCAAGACACTTAACTATTTTAATTACTTTAAGTACATAGCACTGCCTTTAGATTTAATAAACTTTGTGCATATAAACACAAAACACCACAACCTAAAAATGTTTTGTATGTGAAGCACAAATTATCCTCTTAGTTGGTAATTATGAGGTTAAAAAAAATAACTGATGAACATCTAGGTGTATTGCCAGCTATGATCAAAACTAGCAAAGCTGTGGGACTATGGCCCATATTTACAGGGATGTTATAATGATAATTTAATTTCTTTAACCAAGTTACAAATGGTAATTAGTAGGCCAACTTATTTACATTCTTGAATGTAAATCAATGCCAAATTTGTGGTCTGCTTACGGAGAATCCCCGTAAAACTGTTTTAACAAAATACCTGGGTTTCTTAGAGAGTTGGATGAAATATTTTACCTTTGTGCAAATCTTGGGACTGTGCTAATTTGTGTGGTACCACTTAGAAGTCAGTGTGACCCATAGTTTAAGAGGAGTTACATGACACACACACACAAAACACTGACTCTTATTATATTAATGATACACTTATCCTTTGATCCTTATTACAGTATTACATGAACAGTATAAACCAATTTGATGCATTGTTCCTTTGATTATACAAAAGATGCTGTTATATATAAAAGTTCAGGACAATGTAAAGCACTGTACCTTTAATTTTATACATGATTAGGGAATATATACAGTAGAGAATAATCTGGAGCATTCTATTTTTATTCTTTAAACAAGGTTCTATTATACAAAGTGCTTAAATTTTAACTTAACCCAACAGTAATTGTTGTACCTAATCAAAAACACCTTAGGTGTGAAAAAAAGTTGTGGCCAAAAAAAAAAGGGATTCAGCATGTGACTTAATGGAATGAAATCCAAATTGGCAACCAAACAGGTAGCTACACTTATAGCATTGATAAGAATTTTACAGCAAATTTTCATTCATTAGTTAGCCAGGCTGCATTTTTTGTTCAGCTTTGGACACGATGGTGGGTAAAAAAAAATTCCTTTAAGTCACATGCTGAATCCTGTATTGGCCAAAACTTTTTTCACACCTAAGGTATTTTTGATTAGATATCATGACACCAACAAACTGCACCAAATAAGAAAGTGACACTCGATAGCAACCAACATTAGCTTTAGGATCGCAACCTTATTATTTGGAACACTTTTACCAGATTCTTTAAAATATATGGTGATAATTTTCTCTCTCTAAAACAGTGTTATTAGATTCCTTTAACCTAACAACATGGAATTTAGATTAACAGTTTCTTGTCATCACCCCCATGCAATTGGTACAGCTGTATCATGCATCATTATTTATGCTAATTGCTTAAGTTAATATCATGTGGTGCTAAAGCTCTTTAATTAGGATAATTTCATAAAATTTAGTAAATTTGTGCTGAAAAATTGGCAATGAATAATCACTGTCCACCCATGATTGTTTTCAAAACTTGAACTATAAACTGCATATATAGTTTCATTGGCCTAACCAATACTTATGTATCTGCATGTCCTTTTACCCTCAGCCATCTATAATCTGAATGACAAAAAATTAAAAACAGTCCACCTTTACTTTTAGGTGAAGCTGTAGTAAAAATCTTTGACCAACAGATCATGTGACTTTTTGCATATGCATGCACAAAAATTTACATTAAATTTGAGTGGTTTTTATTGAATAACTTTGCACATGTGGCTTATATCTACACCAAAGAAACTCCTAATTGTAGTTTGTACAGATCTATCATTGAACCAAATTTGAAAAATATCCATACTTTTAGTGTGAAAAAAAAAAAGAAAATTGGAGATGTTTTTTCTCGGATATTTCTTAATGGATTGCCTTGAAATTTGATATGTGAAGTAAGAGTCCAATAGAGCACCTCCAATGAAAATATGTGATAGTTTGGATTACCACAGACTGAGCTACAGAAGATAGAAAATCGCTAAACTATCACTCCTGTTAATAACAGTGTGTCCTACAGGTTGTTTTTATGGCCACAAGACACACTACTGTGTGTCTTGATAATAGTAAAATATTTTTCTTTTATGTAAATTAACGTTGATACCATGTAATTCTTACCTATATTATATTACAATCAGTAAAAATATATCTTACCTAGGATATTGTGGTCCACAAAGAGTGAAGCATACATTCTTGTAGCATCCTTTAGAAAATGGGTTGTAGCCTCCTCGAAATTTTCCTGTGACCTTTACAAGATATGTGTATTACTATGATAAAACATCTTTCTTATACAGTTTTGAGTTTACTAACGTACGATATCAAGGTATTCATGAAAAGAAAACATGTAATAAACATACAACAAATTCACAAATGTCCTGGCTTCTGATTTTCTGTTAGTGAGAAAACCATGACAGATGTCAAAATCATACACAAATATTTGAAAAAGCACTAAATGTAAATACTTTTTGGAAAATCAAAAAAAAATTGATGCCAATAACTTTTTTTTTGTAACCTATAAAATTACTTGATAAAATTTGTTTCTTTCGCACAACTTTGTCACTTAACCATAAGTTTTACATGAAATCCTACAAGCTGAAGCCAGCATATCATTTATAATGTAGTTACATTAGTTCAGCTGAAGCATAAAATAATCATAACCAATAGCCATCATATAAAAAAATGAAATAATTTAACATATGCAACTCAGTCTTAATCCATTTGTTCATTACTGGTCTTTCTTCTTGACATTCTGATCAAACAAAATAAACATTACCTATATTTTATAAAAGTACAAGCAATTTGGAAGCATTTTTTTAAATATTAATCTCAGGCCCCAGCTTGTGAATAACTAAGCTCTTTTTTTACAGAAGCCTTGTTCACTACTGGCCCATGCTAAAATCTTAAACAAATGAGATTAGAAAACAATGTCACATTCTCTTAAGGCATGATAAAGTATCCTGGATTTAACAGTGAATCTTAAGTTAGTGTGTTTTTTTCACTTGTGTTATTTTAGTTTAATAGAACCAATGTAGCCTTAGTGAAAAAACCACAATAAACAAACCAAACTGTTTTTTTTTTTCACTAATTGCTGTACATGATATTGTGTTCTTTTATTATTACAATGTAGCTTTGATTACAGCAAGTACAAGTAAATTTAGAAACAAACAAGAAGGAATCCTCAATAGCCACAGTAGAATAAGTTAATCTGAGACCTTTTTTTCTTTTAGATAGGATTAGAGTAAATTAATTTACAAGATTTTTTTTCTTTTAGGCAGGATTAGAATAAATTAATTTACGAGACTCTTTTTTCCTTTTTGTTAGCTATACTTTTTTGTGGCAGTAATAACAAGCATGGGGTGAGTGTATACCCAATTAAATTTATTACTCATCAGGATCTCTACCAGCCTACCCTCAAACTTAAATTCTTTTAAGCAGGATTAGAGTAAATTAATCTATGAGGCCTTGGGTGTGGCCAAATACATCAATCAAAAGGGTTTGACCGCCTAAGTCCAAAACTGTAATTAGATCTCAAACTGGTCAAGAGATGATGGACCTATAAACTAAAAGTTTGTACTTGAAAAAAAAAACAACAAAAAAAAAACTCAAGAACCATACTGAGCCTCTATACCCCAGCCTAAAAGATGTATAATTATATTCTCAAGGGATGATAGTTTCTAAGCAAATATAAACCCATGTTATGTGATGGGCACAAAATTTTTAAACAAATCAATAAATGCATTGTTTGCTAGTGAGACTACTCAAAGCTGAGCAGTAATGAAATTTTGAATATTCTTTATTTTTCTTTGCAAACTATATAAAATAAATTATATGAAATGATAAAATCAATTGTAAAACATTTTTGATTTAAAAGTTGTTGAAACAGAGTTAGAATCATTATTTTTACTTATATTTTGAAATGCACTCAACATCTGGATGATGCTCTGCAGTCTAAAAAAAAATTAATCACCAAAGTCTTGACATCTGAATTAGTAACTAATATTAAATATTTTGGCTTCACTACTGTAACTTAGCTGTTTGACTTAATCATCAATACATTGTTTTTTGATCTATTCATTGTGAATAATATATCTGATTTAAACACTATTATTATACTGTTCAACTTATTCAACATAAATAAACTACCTTAGTTATACACTAAGCATCAATCATAAACAAACTACTGATTAAACTATTTAACTTAATCACACAAGCACACCATAAATGTTTGAAATAAACTCCTATATTAAGTATCTAACTTCATCATCAATACCATATTGTTGACTTCTACACAGACTGACATATTCACCTACACTAAACTAAGAATTAGTCAGTATGATGTTGCTACTCAACTTAAATGCCAATACTATCAGGTCATCCCTTAAGTTCTGTCCGGATTTTAATTCTTTGAAATTCACTAGTAATTTAGAATGTTTAATGGAAATAAAAAATATTTATATATCATACTTATGTATTTGGGCATATTTAAACTTATTAAATTTTATTTTACAGAATAAAGTATTTCAAATTTCACTGATTAAAGTTCTTTGAACAT